>NC_088378.1:61187352-61487941 GCF_037993035.2 Macaca fascicularis
GTTAGGTGTCAATTATAGATCTTTCCTGCCTTCTTGTGTGCATTTAGTGCTATAAATTTCTCTCTACACACTGCTTTAAATGTGTCCCAGAGAATCTGGTACGTTGTCTTTGTTCTCATTGGTTTCAAGGAACATCTTTATTTCTGCCTCAATTTTGTTATTCACCCAGTAGTCATTCTGGTGCAAGTTGTTCAGTTTGCATGTAGTTGTGTGGTTCTGAGTGAGTTCCTTAATCTTGAGTTCTAATTTGATTGCACTGACAGCACCTTACTTGTAATAGCAGAAAATGGAGTAAAGAGCGAAACATCCATCAACTGGTGAATGAACTCGTATATCCAACAGCATACTGCCTCGTAAGGAAAGCCCATTAACTACTGATGCATGCACACAGATGAATGTCAAAATAGCCTTCAGTGAAAGCAAACTTTGACTCCATTTATAGAAAATCCTTGGAAAAGTCTACAGTGACAAAGATCAGTGATTGACTGGGAGTTGACAGGAGGGACCCTCTACCTTAGGTTTTTGTTGAGATCAAAGGCAAAGCCCTTAAACTTCTTTGGGGCCTAATTGATAGCATTCAAGGCCCACCCTTCAATCTTTGAAGGGTCTAGTCTGAATTCAACCTCTTAGGATTTCCCCATATTCATAATTGAAACTGAAACATAACTTTGGAATTAAGGAATAAAGACATCCTTGTTCTGGGCTCTTGTTACTAGCACATGTGTTTGACTGCAGCCAAGACGGTGTCTTATTCTATACAATTTAAATCCTTCTAGCTTTTTTGGGGGTATGGGGTGCTATTTAATCCAAGTTCAGCTGGTTTAGTGATAAATTACATCAGTATTTACCAGTGTCTTTTATGCTCTTCCTGTATTGAATCATCTCGAGATATTTATCTCAAGACCCAACCCACAACTACTGAATTAAGCTATTAAGTGGGGAAAAACCGGGATCAGGGTACTGTCTAAAAATCTCAGAAGCTCCCCAGAAAAACCATCACAAAAATCCATTCAATGCCTTCACACAAACGCGTCTACTGCAGCTTCCTAATTCAGTTGTTTCCAGGATTACAATGTTTATAAAAGCTATACATTAAGCTTGTAACAATTTTATTTAGCAAAATTTATTTTTGTATGTACATACAAAAGACATTTTCTTTGACATATAAAAAATACAGAAATATTTACATGTCTACAAAAATATTAAAACAGATTTCAGAAATAAGGAAAACAAGCACGTTTTTACAAGGATACTTTCTTGGGAAATATACACACAAAAAAAGCTTTAGAAAGGTGACAAAACATTTAATAGACTCCAGAAGTTGATATTCCCATTGGTATCAATTGAGTAAGATGAGTATAAAATGTCTGAAATGCTAACAGATGGAAAACCAGACTTACATTTAAGACTGCCTGGGTAAAACTGCATGAGTTTCCTTTACCATAAAATTGAATCAATTTTTTTTTTTAACCCTCAGTATCACATAACTATCTACTTTTCCTTTTTTCTTAAAATATTTAAATTGTTTGATTTGTATTGAGAATTTTAAACTTTTTCTCATTAAATTGTAAAAATAGTTTAAGAGGTTGTCTATCCTCTTTATCCTCTGGGGGGAAAAAACCTCAGGATACTACACTGATTTCAACATAAAATTGAAAATCACAATACAATATTTTTTTAAGTTAAAACCTAACATTTTCTAACTAACATTCATGATCAGTAACAATTGATTTAATAAGAGATCACAATCTTCGTAAATTCTTTTTGCTTTTCTTTGTACCAGGCAGGGGACCTATTTTACAACTGGCTTTGAGGAGCTTGCCATCTGAACAGTCTTTAGTAGTATGGTAATTACAGAGACACCTCGTACAATAATCAAATCCACAGCCTTCTCGTTTGCAGGTTGCCCGTTGTAAATAGCAATCATATTTTGCAGGTGAATTACAGCGAATACAGGCTTTGAGGCTTTCATTCTTTTTCAAAGTCTTGGCAACCTAAAAAGAAAAAAAAACAACTATAAACAAATTTCAGCAAGGATTACATGTACTTTAGTTAGTAAAACCAAGAAGGACACCCTTGCACCTTCCCCAATACATGTATGAAATATCACTGTCACACATACGATAACTACTGCCCTAAGTTTTATCTATGTAGTACCTGCTAGCAGATGCTCAATAAATACTTTCTGAATAAATTTGTATGTTGCATTACTCATTATGGCATAAAATTTAAGACTAGTTTTGTTATGTAGGATTTACATTTACTGATCAACATGAATCAGAAAATATTCTATAATTTTGGTAAGTTATCTAAATTAAGCTTGCAAAGTTATCTACATGTGAGTAGAACTTTTAGCACACATCACTCACTGATCTGAGGGTATAATAGAAGGCCTTCAAGTTTAGAAAGCTTGCCTTTTTCCACTTAACTCTCTTCCTCAGTTCTTAAAGGTGGAAACTGCAAAATGTAGTATTGACTACTTTTATAAGAAATCTAGGTTTTTCATTATTTCCTCAGTTTCTAAATTAGAACCCAAAATCACTGAACTTTCATAAACAATGCCAAACAGTACCTAATATTCAGACATACATTTCTGTGTACTTTCCTAATTTCATGTTTGTTTTCCACATTATTGTGAGTGAAATGAACAGGACACTAATGAAATCCCTAATAGTTCTAATCATACTACAATTAAATTTAAATGATCACCAATATCAGGTTTCATAATGTCAGAGAATAAACTAGTTATTATCTAGAGCCAAGTTACATTTTGACCTTGAAAGTTCTTTTACATTTCTTACTCTAAATCCCTTATGTTTTAAGATTTATGATTAGACAAAAAATTACCTCAGAGAATTCATTGTGTCGACTATAAGTAGAACCCTTCTGATCACCTTGATTGGATACCTTGGTTTGAGCATCTTTTTTGAGAGAAGTCTGGGCTGCTGATTTCTGAACAGAAGCCAGTGGGGTTCTGAACATAACAAATTCTCTGGTTGACGCATGTGGTGAAAATTTATTGTTGTTTTCCTAATAAAAAAAAAAAGTTTCAATAGAACTTAGAAATTATTTCCTGTATCCTCAACAATGAGACATTTTTATGTTTGTACATAAAAGAAATGATGGCCGGGCGTGGTGGCTCAAGCCTGTAATCCCAGCACTTTGGGAGACCGAGATGGGCGGATCACGAGGTCAGGAGATCGAGATCATCCTGGCTAACACGGTGAAACCCCATCTCTACTAAACACATAAAAAAAATTAGCCAGGTATGGTGGCAGGCGCCTGTAGTCCCAGCTACTTGGGAGGCTGAGGCAGGAGAATGGCGTAAACCCGGGAGGCGGAGCTTCCAGTGAGCTGAGATCCGGCCATTGCACTCCAGCCTGGGCGACAGAGCGAGACTCTGTCTCAAAAAAACAAACAAACAAAAAGAAATGACAAGATTATGTAAGAGACTTATCCCTACATGCAATTTACCTGCACATACTTAAACAAAGCAATACCTAAATACTCACACATACCAAGCCTAACTTATAGACAGAAACTGTGAACCAAAACTGTGAGAAATCACTTTAAAGGCAGAGATATGGTACTTAATACCTAAAAAGTGAAACAGCTTTTCCAAATTTTCCACGTTGTAAAATACACATACACACAACTGGCAACTAAGATTGACTAAATGGTCAACTCTATCTGAGAATTGAGTAATTTTCCCTTTGTTACTTTAGACATTCTATTTCTAGGAAGAATCCAAGAAATAAATGATTGAGTTGAGATTTATTTTTGAATGTGGTTTCTAAGTTCTAGTATAAGGTTGAAATACTTTATGAATGTAAAGAAGTGTTTCCAGATTACCTGTTTTTTTTTTCTTCTCTATTTCTAGAAGAGCACTAGCAGTGCATTTTTAACTAAAAACATCATCTGCAAACACTTACGGTAACTCTTTGTATTGCTTTACTGTACAACTGGAATGCCCCCTTATCATCTTCCAGGATCTTCTTCCAAGTTGTGCTCACTTTAGACACACTGGAAAAGTAAATTACCATAAATGAAATAATTAAAGCATCACAAAGAGCTAAGATGAATACAGTAGAAAAACATTAGCAGTGCAAAAAGGTATTTACATTATTAGTAGTGCTTCTCAAACCTGACCACATTACAATTGCCTGGCAGTTTTAACTGGTCTAAAATGGAGCTCAGGGCTCTGTATTTTTAAAAAGCTCCCTCCTCATCAAGTAATTCTAAGTGCATTGAGGCTTAAGAACCACTGCTTTGTAGAGTATTTTTTCACAATATCTGCAAACATCAAATAGTAGCCACCATTGTGTGTGTGTGTGTGTGTATATATATATATATACACATATATATATGATACCATGTTAGCTATCTGGTAAAAGTAATAGACAAATTTCAAAGTACTCTAGGCAGACTGCTATTAGAAACCAACTTTAGAAACTCACTATGTTAACAGAAAAAGTAGAATCTGTGATACTGATTTGATTGTCCCTCAAGCTGTTTAGGCTCATGCCTGTAATCCCAGCACCTTGGGAGGTCAAAGTGGGCAGATCACAAGGTCAAGAGATCGAGAGACCATCCTGTCCAACACAGTGAAACCCCGTGTCTACTAAAAATACAAAAATTAGCTGGGCATGGTGGCACGTGCCTGTAGTGCCAGCTACTCAGAAGGCTGAGGCAGGAGAATTGCTTGAACCCGGGAGGCAGAGGCTGCAGTGAGCCGAGATCGCGCCACTGCACTCCAGCCTGGTGATAGGGCGAGACTCCTTCTCAAAAAACAAAAACAAAAAAAACCAAGAAGCTGTTTATATCTGTTTTGCTTTAGCTCTTGTTTCATAAAGACCAGTGTAAACTCATACTTGCAAAGAGTACCTCCAGATAATTTTTCAAAAAGCCAAAAAAAACAAAAAACAAAAAACAAAAACCCAACCCCAGTTGAGTCCTATCTAATTCTAGTCTGCATAATCACCTTAATTCTCAAAGTTATCTGACTAAATGATTTTCCTTGGTAGATTGAGAAAGAAATGGTGGTTAGCACAAGGTTTCTAAGAAATCATTATAAACAGAGCCTGGGAGGTGGAGGTTGCAGTAAGCCAAGATTGCACCATTGCACTCCAGCCTGGGTGATGGGAGTGAAACCCTGTCTCAAAATAAATACATACATACATACATACATACATACATAATAATAATAAATCACAAATCTCTATTTGTGGATCTTCATATTTTCATGACTATCAAACCTAGGAGAGCCCTACCACCAAAAAATGGCTCAGAAAGAACAAAAATTACTTCATACTTTCTGGTGTGACAAGTCATAATGCCTATTAGACATGTAGACTGGAACTAGGCTGTTTTATAGTTAAGCCCCAAAGATGTAACTTACATATTAGAAATGTCAAAACTAAAAGGAACAAAGATCCTAATCCAATAGAAACAGTTTTGTAATAGCATGAATATAAAATCTGAAATGACTAGGTTAAATGCATAATTCTAAAGTTTTCTTTCATCTTAGTGGCACATAGGTAGCAAAACACCAGCAAAAGTCATTACCGCAATTAAACAACATTGTAAGGTTACCTACAACAGGTTGAGCATCTCTAATCCAAAAATCTGAAAACTTCTGAATGCTGACATGATGCTCAAAGGAAATGCACATTGGAGCACTTCTGGATTTCGGATTAGGGATGTTCAACTGTTTAACCTGTAGGGTATAATACAAATATTCCAAAATTCGAAAAACATCTGAAATCCTTCTGGTCCCAAGCATTTCAGATGAGGGACACTCAACCTGTACAACAGCCTTTGCATGAGCTGGTGGTACTGAGCCACTAATAGCAATGTTCAGTGGATTATGCTAACATATATATTCAAAACAGTACTTACTTGATTAAGTCCATGTCACTGAGTTGTGCTAAAATAGTTGCTAAGAGATGTCTGAGTCCCCTTCGAAAGAGTTCGCTGAGAATATCTACACATTCTAGGCCCATTTTTCTGCCAATTATATTTTGCAGTCTAAAATTTCCTCTGGCTATAATTTCCTTCAGCATCTCCCGATCTACTTTAGGATTTCGCTTTGCATTCTTTTTTAATGTTGAACAAACCACTTTTTCAAAATGAAGAACTGGCAGCAAGTTTTTGTTGGGATATTGGTCTGGGCTTTGTATCTGTAGCAGGCAGGACTGTGGACTGTCACTGAAATTTTCCTCCAGGAGGCTACCTTCTTCATGTTCACTGAGGCCACTTTGTTGAGAAAATGAGGAATAGCCACTGTCTTCATAAAGTCTACTGGTCTCTAGTGCTTCTATTTCATTTGTACTATTAAGTGTTTGTTGCACATGTTGATTTTCCTTGTTATGCAAGGGTTTGCTTTCAGTTTCAAGTTCTACAATCCTAGGGCTCACAATCGGTGACCCAATACATGACAGCCTTTCATAGTCTTTAATGCAGTCTTTACAGGAACCTTCCAAATATGCAGGGGTGTAGGAAACTAGTCTTCCAATGTCATCAGGTTTTACCAGTTTAAGTCCGGAATGAACATGGTTACAATTAAAATCACACTTCATTTTGACAGAAAGGGTAGAACTTTCTTCTTCTTTACAACCTATAAAAAGAACATAACATCTTAATGGCAAAATTTCCACACATCCCTACTTCTTCAATTGGGATATACAAAGATTACTTTGCAATCTCTCAGCGTTAGGTATTGTCTACGTGTACTTGCTTATACAGCTGTGATGTTATTCAAGTTTAATTATTGATATGACAACAATATGTGAAAATATTACTTAAATCTTGTAAGTATATACAAATTATATTATTCTTGAGAAGGCATTTCAGAACAGACTGCTTTTGGATAGCTGTAACATCTGACTGTTATCTATAACTGATTGAGTAAAAAACAGTGGAAAAAGGGGCTATATAATAAACATCTGTGTTTATGGAATAAATGAGGAAATGTGATGTATCAAAAGAGTAGGCTCTATGGTCAAAGTTATCCTTAAAGTAACCACAAATACTTTTAGATTCAGTGTTTATTCCTTGGACTTAAATGACATATGGTTCTCTTTGACTTAAGCACAACCCAAGCCACTGACAGCAAAAATGGTTAAGATTAGTACAGGAGGACAATGTATAAGGGTGGGAATAATCTTGATAAAAATAATAAAAATTTTGTATATTATTTCACCATTAGCAATGATTGCAAGCCTTAAAATAACTAATCAAGAAATCTATAGGTAGCATGGAGAAAAGAACTAATAACACATTTAAACAACTATAAATTAAAGTCTACCTGAATTCCCACAGCTCTTATCTCCAAGTTTTATTCTGATGGGTGCTCTTGGTGACCTTCTAATATATTTCAAGTGTTTGTCTACCTTACTGGATAGTAAACTCAAGTACAGGGACATCTCCCTGTATCTTCTCTAATAATGTGCTGGAAACTGCTGTCTTTTAATCACTGAACAAAGACATTCCACCGTAAGAATGAATAGTTCTGCTATCAATCAAAAATAAGAGTTGGTAAATAAGAAAAGAATGACACTCTAATCAATTAACCAGATTTAAAAATATGAGTGGTAGGGCAGCAGGTGTAAATTACTGTTCAATTGCTTTAAATAACTTAAGATAAACTTGCTATTAATGATAAATAGAAAAAAGGGAAAGATTTGTTCAGGGTTTTATTACCACCCTGCTCCAACACTCAGGACCTAAGAAATCAGTTAAGACACAATGGAGCAGGCAGCGTCTTAAGATAGCTTTAAAGAAAGGTTTCACCATCCCTGTGCTATAGACATTTTGCAGTAAATGCCTCTTTGTTCTCAGGGGTTGTCCTGTGCATCGTAGGATGTTAAGCAGCCTTTACCCATTAGACACCAGGGGCAGCCCCCACTCCCAATATGCAATATCTCCAGTTACCAGTTATTGCCAAATATTGGGGAGGGGAAAAGGCCAGCTGCAAAATTTCCTCTATTCTTCAGTTGAGAACCACAACTCTAAAAAGTGATTAGGATTGTCAGGCAACAGTGGCCTGGTAAGGGCATTCACAATTTGAGCAATGGCACAATGCTGGGAAGGAATATGGTAGATGGGTTCAGAAACTGTTTAGCATTGTTGAAGGCAGAGAATAAGAGTAGGGAAACAATGCGGACATGAGCTAAGAAAGCCTGAATATTAAATGCCAGGTTAAAATGTGCCCCATCTACCATCCCCACACAAGCCATCTACCATCCCCACATCTCTAAATATATAGCTAACAATTTATCCTGTAAGTAAATGTATATGGCATCAGTATGCTTAGTCTGCACTAAATATTGGCAATGTGTTCACATTAAATTTAACCATTTTTTTACATAGAGCAAAACTTTTCAACTCAAAGTACAAATGGATACTTTCATAGAACGTAACTTGTAGAGAGAAACTGCTTGTAAATTCCCAATGTTAATACAGTGAAAGACACATAATATGTGCTCCAGGATCCACTAAACAGAAAATTAAGAGTTGAGCTGCATAAAAAATAAAGAATATACAAATTCTAGCTCCCTAATTAACCCTAAATCTAGAACAAATGATTCTGAGTGGTTTACTTTCATTCAGAGGAAAAGTAAAAAATACCAAGAGACTGCTTCTATTTTTGCCTCAAATCAACTAAAGAATTAGGTTTGATTTATACATGACCACAATTTACATGAGAGGATAAAAAAGCAGAAGCCACTTATGAAGGCACGCTCTGCTTTGTTTAGTTGCCTAAACCAAAAAGGCCTGAAAATACTTCAGGAATTCAAAGTCATTCTCTTTCTGCTGTCTTTAGAACAGTTACTGGGAGGTTGTCCTATAGAACCTCTTTCATTCAACACTGTTCTTTGAATATGGACAGTTCTTTAAAATTAGAGCTAATAATGATGCAAATACTTTATACTTGTTTAGAAGTTTGCAATTTCCAATGCTTACAAACCTTTTGAAGTAGGATGGGGAATTGTTATTTTTACAATTGAGCATACTGAAGTGTGTAGCTTAGTTTGCCCAATACAGGTAGTTAATTAAATGAGCCAGATCTCTCTTCCTCATTATAATGAGGTGCTCTGGAAAAACAGATCTTACGAATAACATTTATACTGTTTATAAAAATGACAGAAAAGCCAGAATTTATGGTGCAAGCGCACTTAAGGTACTAAAGAAAAAAATGTGTACATTTTTTTTCTCATGTGAGCTGGCCCTTTTTCAGTCCTTAGTAACAATGACCTTTCCATCCCAGGGGCTTTGTACTTTATGTCTTTCCCTACTTAGAATATCTTTTCCGCTTCCTTTGCCTATTTACCTTCTAATCCATTACTCATGGAGAGCTGCTTCTTCTTCTTCTTCTTTTTTTGTTTTTGAGGGAACTTTTCAGATCTCATCAAACCCTACTTTAAAGCACTACCAAATTGAAATTTTTAAAAGTACTTTTAAGTTTCTTAAAGGCCAGACATGACTGTTACTGCTTATGACAAAATCCAAGCAAACACCAGTGCCTGACATAATGAAGACATATGATATAAAAATGTGTTTCCCATTTTTTTTTTGTTAGCTAATACCAACATTAGAATCTGTATTCTTCCTCATGAAATTAGCACTTAAGGAGTTAAAATGACTACCACATTCCTCTTGCAACAACATATATTTTCACATGAATAATTAGATTTAGTATTTAGGTCAGGTGCAGTGGCTCATGCCTATAATCCCAACACTTTGGGAGGCTGGGATTGGGAGATTGCATGAGTTCAGACCAGTCTAGGCAACATAAAGAGACCCCACCTCTATAAAAATTTTAAAAAGAAACTAGCTGGGCATGGTGGCATGCACCTGTGGTCCCAACTATTAGGGAGGTTGAAGCGGGAGAATTGTTTGAGCCTGGGAGGTTGAGGCTGCAGGGAGTTGTGATCGTACCACTGCATTCCAGCCTGGAAGACAGAGGGAAACCCTGTCTTAAAAAAAAAAGAAAAAAGAAAAAAAGGTTTGGTATTTTAAAAGAATTTTAATAAACTTATTCTGAATTTACAGAAAAGCTGCAAGAATAGTGCAGAACTCCTGTACCCCCATTGCTCAACTTATATTACTAACATGAATGCATGTCACAACAAATTAACCAATATTGCTGCATTAACTAAAATCCCTATTTTATGTGGACTGCTGTTGTTCCTACCTTAAGTCTTTTTACTCTTCCAGGGTCTTATCTAGGATACATTATATTTAGTCATCATATCTCCTCAGGCTCCTCTTGACTATGACAATTTCCTTGTTGATAATTACCTTGACAATTCTGAGAAATACTGGTTATTTTGTAGCCTGTTCCACAATTAGGATTTGTCAAGTTTTTCTCAGCCTTAGTCTGGGGCTGTGGGTTTTTAGACCACAGAGGTAAGGTCCTATGATTTGAACTGATGTTAACCTTGATGACTTGGCTGAGGTAGTATTTCTGAGCTTCTTCCAAATGTAAAGTTACTCCTTTTTGTTCTTTTTCCTCTTGAAACTTTTTGGAAGGAAGTCACTATGCACACCTCACACTTAAAGAAGTAAATTTATAAATCATTTGGAATTCTTCTGTACAGCAGATTTGTCCATTAATTTCCTATTTATTCATACTACCAATCATTTATATCAGTATAAACTCATAGACTTTGGGTTATAATCCAATACTACTTATTGTATTGCTCAAATTGTTCCAGCTTTTGCTATTGTGAGCTCTTTCAGTTGACATTGGTGTCCATTTCACATACTTAAATCATTTTGTGTTTTGAACATCCCTTACTTTCTGGGACTACAAGATGCTCTAAGCGTATCTTCTAATTTCCCTGTTCCAGCCCTAGAATCAGTCATTTCTCCAAGGAACTCTGATTTCCTTTTTTTTTTGGAGAAAGGTATTAAATGAAAGTGAAATCCGGATATTGGTTGTTGATTTAATTTTAAAACATGAAATTAATGTTTTTCATTTCCATAACAATACTGCAGAAGAAACAGATTAGCATAGCATGATGTTTTATAAAAAAGGAAGCTGAAGCAACTGTTTGCAAAAGGTTAAATCCATTCCTTTTAACTAGCTAAGTCTTTTCCAATGACCAGGCCAAATTTGGGAAATATGTGAAATATTCATATAATTGACTTATTATCCAGAAAGACAGAAAATATTATATGGCTTCATAACCTCTTGAATTAAACAGATGAGGGCTAAGAGTTCAGTTGAACCATTTCACTTATTTATCCAACATCCACTCAGTGCCAGGGTAGGGGGAGAGAAAGATATTAATTAGGGATGATCTTTTAGCAAAGCTGACATTCTGAAATCTGAACACCTTATGGAAATCTAGTGGAAGAGTTCCAGATGGTGGGAAACATAGGAAACAAGGAAAAATGTGAGTGCTCAATAAAGAGAAATATCTGTAGGGCTGAGTTGGGGGAGGTTATTGAAAATTATAGTTGAAGAGGTAGAATGATCTGCAGATTTGTGGGGTAGGCTGGGTCCTATGTGGAGGACTGAGGTTTGGTTTACATTTTTGGAAGATCACTGGCAGTTGTGGAGAATGAATTGCAGGAAGGTAAAAGTAGAAGCAGAGAGAATATAGTTCGAAGTGTTTATCACAGAAGTACAGAGTGTGGGAAACTCAGACTAGAAGGATTGTAGTGGAAATGAAAATAACTGCATAGATTCAAGGTCTGTTATTTAGGAGGGTAAAGTCAATTTGCTGCTAATCTACTAGATGTGGATATGAAGAAAAGGAGAGTAAAAAAACACCCTGGGGTTTAAGGCTTGAGTATCTAAGGTGATATAGTGCTATTTACTAAGTTATGGAAAAACTGATGAAATTAACGCTTAAAAACCTTAGTTTCCTCATCCATAAAATGGGAGTAAGACAATAAAACAGGACTAAATGCAAGGCAAAGTCCCTGTCACAAGGGTCTAGTCAATACAATCTATTTTTAATCACATAAGCCAAATCCCTTCATATTCCTTACATTGCCAATCATTAACATTTAAAAGTAGTAAAGCACATTTCACAAAGAAGTATATATTTCAGAATAACACATACTTTTCCATTAGAATGTATAGAGTTAAGAATCAGATCCAAGTTTGAATGAAAATCCTGGCTTAACCTTTTGACTAGCTTTGTGAACTTGGAATGTCCTATTCCTACTTTTCCCCCAAGCGCAGATAGTAATAAGACTCATACATGGCATTGTTTAAATTTCTCATTTACCGACTCCCAGCCCAGTCATACAGAGAAAAGAAAATTTTACAATGTTTGACTTTACATTTAATTTTCCAATATAGACCTGATCCTCCATATTAAATATCATAAATAAGGCTGCAGTCCTTAAAAATCTTTGTAACTCTTCTGTTAACTAAAATAATTAAGTTCCAGTCTCTAATACCTACAGATAACCACCATGTGGTCAACGTTAGGCATGGCCATTCCTTAAGAGTTTAAGAGGCCCAATGCTTGTGACCATAATCTTTAAGAGAAAATTTTAGAAAAGCCTACTTTCAAAACTATCTGGAGGTAACATATATGTATTTTTAATTTCATCTCCTCAAACCTGTAAACTGGGGAAAAAATTCCAATAGGCAGTAAATTCTTTCTGAGGAGCAAGGTAGTAAAGACAAATGGAGTTATCAAAAAAGAAAAAAAAACCCTCATAAAGCCATCAAGCTTCAAAATTTCAATGGTAGATTGATGATCCAGGATCTTCTAGAAATATACTTTCTATTAAAATAAAAATTAAGCTTTTTTTTTTTTTCTCCAGAGACGTTTAGAGTTCTTTTCTAATAAAAGAGTCATTACAAAATAGTACAATGCCGAATTGCTATTTTTTTTCATTTTGGGTTATTTCTCAGGTAAAAATAAGGGCATATGGATTTTATTTAGAGGTAGCAACAAAGAGGGTAAAAATAAGCATTTGAGTGCCTTCCATTCTCTACAAGCTTTGAAATAAAGGACTATCTAGTTCTTCATGAGTTATGGGGAAAAAGTCACCAATTCTTCGATTCTCACAAAATCATCTTAATACTATGGACAAATTCAAGGTTTGTGGTAAAAACTGCTTTTTAAAAACTCTTCCCTTTCCACTCCAGGCCCTGAGACTGGGTTAATGGGCAAAGGGAGAAAAAAATGGGAAAACGTAACGTTTTTGTTTGGATGTCCCAGTTGAGTCTGGTCCAATGAGGTGGGGGGTCTCTCCGTTTGGCGGGAGTGGGGAGGGAGACCCTAGAACTCCTGAGAGATCGGTGAGGCTGCCCCACAGGGCGCAGGACACGCGGAGGAGGCGGGAGATAACCGCGAGCGCGATCTCCCGCGCCCGCCAGTAAGGCTGGGACCGCGAAAAATCGGGGAAACTGCCTTTGGCTGTGAGGGTGCGGGGCAGATGTAGAAAAGCGGCGCAGAGGGACGAAGGTGAGGCACCTGGCCAGGCCCTGGGGGCTGCCTGCTCGCAGCCCTGTCACCGCCGGGGGCTCCGGGGTGGGGGAGGGGAGGGGCATTTGGCGCCTATTCAAGCAGGGTGGGGTTGGTGGGTCTTCCGAGAAGGAAAAAGGGCGCCCTGGGATGCCACGACCCGCACCTCCTGGGGTTGGAGTCCAGGGTCAGCGTGAGTGACGGGACCCTGCGGCCCGCCATCCGGCCCCTGCACATCTGGCTCATCTGGCTTCCCCAAGATCCCCAGCCGCCCTCCTCCCGGACCCAGGAACCGCTGCCGCCGCCCGAGGCCGGGCGTGTGGCGTGGCCGCGCGTCCTGGCTCCGGGCGATGTCGGGTCAGGGCCTCAGGCTGCAGCCCTCCCCATGCACCCCTCTGGCGTGCGCGCCCCCCTCGCGCCCGCTCCCCTCACTCACTATCCGAGGGTCGAGGACGCCCGGCGGCTGTCACGGCGCTGGGGCTGGCGCTGCAGGAGCAGCGGGGTGGCCGTGGGGCGCAGCTGCAGGGGCGCCGGCTCATGCCAGCCGACGTGGAGTCCGCCTCAGGTAGAGGAACCGCTCCGGGGGAAGCTGAGCAACCTGCCTGCTTCACAGACCTGTATCTCTTAAAAGGCGCCAGCTGGTACTTTTAAAATCTTTGAATTTGGTGCCTAAATCCGCGCGGTCCAATGAGGCGCGTCGCTCGCATGCACGCACCAATAGGAGGGCGGTGGGTGGGGGCGCCCTCTTCCACGCCCAATTGGACGCTGCCGAGGCGGGGCCGAGCCGCGAAGCCCAGCCCCCTTCCAGCTTACCGGCTACCCACGTCCGGAAAGATGCTACGGCCGGGGGCGGGACCTCCGAGCGCGGGGAGGCCGCGGCCCGGCCACACGTGTGGAGGGCCTAACACGCATGCGTGCGCCCGCCAAGATTCCCTCCGCCGTCTTCCGGACCGGCCTCCTGCAAGTCCTAATCTCAGCCCAAATTCAGCGCCGGCTTCCATCTGGAGATCTTCGATGGGTACAAATGGTAGCCGACTTTCTTCGATCATCTCTCGAACAGTAGTTCGGTGAGCGGCAACTCGGCTCGTCCGGGAATCCAGACTTTCCGGAAGACGGACCCTCCCCCCAGCCCAGCTTAGCCCGCCTCTCTAGGATTTACGCGCGCGCTCCACTCTCCCTCCTAACTCGCCCCTCCCCTTGATCCACGCCTTTGCGCAGGCGCCTTGGCGGGTTGTGGCTGCAGAGTTGGCGGGTCGGCGCTTGCGCACCGGGGTTCCCCGCGATTTTTTTTTTTCCCGGGGCTGGATGAGGGGCGGGCCGCTTAGAGGGGCTGTGCGGCTCTCCCTGCGCCTGGCTGACATCAGCTGTGGGAGACCTGCGGCTGCGTCTCCCAGGGCCTTCCGGCGGGGCCGAGGGTGGGACCGAGGCACTTCTTCCTTGCGAGCGCATTTATTTGTATTTTCAGCCACCCTTCAGACACTTGGTTTACGCTTTCCTGGGTTTTTGTTCCTCTCCTTCAAGGACCAAGCGTAGGAGACAGTAGTCCTGCTCCCAAAAAAAGAATAAATAGAAGTCCCCCCTGGACGCCCCTGGCCAAGGGAGTTTTTAGTGATGGCTGGCGTGGACATCAGTATGAAAGTGTACCGGAGTATTAGTGATGCTCAACTTTTCACAATTTGAATATGCACTTAAGTAGGACAGTGCATTCCCTGAACTCAGCTTTATGGCTACAGCCCAGTGATGCCACGGGATGTGAACTCCAAAAAGGCGAATCCTCGTTTGCTGTTTCCCTCTGGTGCCTTTCTGCAGCCTCGGAGTGAGTTATTTGTAGTCAGTGTTCAGTACCGTTAGTGACGAGTCCTGTGTGGCGCGGTCAGGATTAGGATGAGTCATACAAGTGCTGGGTGGATCCTGTCTACCTAAAATTTTGATAATTAGTTCATTATGGGCTTTTTGCCTTTTCCATTTAAAAAAAAAGGTTACATTAAAATAGTGTCACTCTTGATGACTGAAATTTTTTTCATCCCCGTAAATGCACCTGAGGCCTGTGCTTCCTTGCCTCACTCTAGCCTGGCCCTGGGGCTAGGTCCTGGAGCTTCAGAGTTGAAAAGACAAAGTCCTGTCCTTCAGGGAGTTTACAGAGATCAATGGGAAAGAAGTTGACAGTGAACAATTTCAGAACACGAAAAAGGATATGAAATAATGTATTGGGGTAGAGAATGCAGATTAGTATAGGTTAAGGTTTTTGGATGGTCAGGACGCTTTCTGAGGCTTTGAACCCGGATGTGAGTGTTGAACTGGCCATGCAGAGCTGCATAATAAACAGGGAATAATAAGCAGAGGGAATGCCTGACTACAACTTAGCAAGAAAGAGAGGAGATGAGGTTAGAGAGGTAGGCAGAAGCCAGATCCTGTGGGACCTTGTGGGTTTTCCATGTAGAGTTTAGACTTTCTTCTGATTGCAGTGGTTAGTTGTTGGAAGAATTTTGGCAAGGTAGGTATTTGTTGATAGAATATTAAAACTGTAACAGCTTTTTTATGTAAAAAATAATGTAAATGTTAGCTTTTCATTCTCACAATAGGTTAGCATTATTTTCAGTGTATAATGGTTGTGCTTCTCAGTGTGAGTGAATTCTCACTGTGGCTACCAGAACCACACAGCTAGTAAGCAGAAATTCTAGTGCCAGTCTGCAGGATTCAAAAAGTCCATGTGCTTTCCGCCTATGCTGTGCTAGCCTATAGCACTGTCTGCTGGAGCCCTGGTTGGTTTTAGTACATTTCACATTACTTCACAATTTGACCTTAGAGATAACTGTATTCACCTTTTATTTTCAGATGCTGGCAGAAATACAAAATTTGAAGCAGGCAAGGGTTCTCATTACATTATTTTTTATTTTTATGTTTTTGAGACTGAGTCTCACTCTGTAGCCCAGACTGGAGTGCAGTGGTGCGATCTTGGCCCATTGCAACCCCTGCCTCCTGGTTCAAGCGATTCTCCTGCCTCAGCCTCCCAAGTAGCTGGGATTATAGACATGCACTACCACGACTGGTGAATTTTTATATTTTTTAGTAGACAGGGTTTCTTTCACCTTGTTGGCCAGGCTGATCTTGAACTCCTGACCTCAACTGATCCGTCCTCCTTGGCCTCCCAAAGTGCTGGGTGGCATGAGCCACTGCGCCTGGCTCATTAAATTAGTTGAGCATCTGGAATACAACCTTTGGATCTTATCCTCAGCTTAGATTTGTTCTTCAGCAGTTTTTTTATTCTCCAGAAAAAGGCTGATAGATTATTGGAGAAATCAAAATTTCTGTCATAATGTAATATAAAGAACCAAGCATGTTTTGTTGCATGCTAGAATAATTTGTCAGTTTTTTTCAGCTTATTGGGTTACTGAATCATTGACATTAAGTGATGTTTGAGCTTTAATTATATTATTCGTAACTGTCAATATGTTCGGTTCACTGGCACCTGCTAATTCTCATCTAAGTGAGAAACTTAGGGCCACTCTGGCGGGGTATGGTGGCTCAATCCTGTAACCCCAGCACTTTGGGAGTCACAGGCAGGAGGATTGCTTGACCCCAGGAGTCAACATGGTGAAACCCCATCTCTACCAAAAACAAAAAAAGCAAAAATTAGCTGGGCATGGTGGTGCACACCTGTAGTCGCAGTTACTTGGGAGGCCGAGGTGGGAGGATGGCTTGAGCCCAGAGGCAGAGGTTGCAGTGAGCTGAGATCGCATCACTGCACTCCAGCCTGGTGACCAAAAAATAAAGGGCAGGGGGACATTCTGAATTTTACTAGATGCCAGTAGATGTATACACCTCATTTTTCAAATTAGCATCAATCAGTTGTTGGGTGTTTAGGTGGAACATGAAGTGCAGAGAGAACTGCCCTCATTCTTTCATAAAATTCTTATCGCAGACCTACCACATGCAAAACAGTGGGATATATGGAAATAAATGGGACATGATATCAGCCGTTGTGCTTATCTGTGAGCTTGCCACATTAATAGCCATAATAGGTGTTTAGTAAATAATTTCTGAATACCAATCATGAGGCATGTCTGTGGGGGTAAGGTGTATAAAATAAAGCTATGTGGAACACTGGATGAGTCAAATACATTTAAATTTGTGGAAATTTTGGCCAGGCGTGGTGGCTCACGCCTGTAATCCCAGCACCTGGGAGGCCTGGGCGGGCATATCTCAGGAGTTCGAGACCAGCCTGGCCAACATTGTGAAACCCCATCTCTACTAAAAATACAAAAAATTAGCCAGGCGTGGCGGTGGGTGCCTGTAATCCCAGCTACTTGGGAGGCTGAGGCAGGAGAATCACTTGAACCCAGGAGGCGGAGGTTGCAGTGAGCTGATACCACGCCATTACACTCCAGCCTGGTCAACAAGAGTGAAACTCCATCTCAAAAAGGAAATTGTGGAAATTTTCTTAGAGTTACTTCTGTGTACCAGGATAAGGGAATAATCTGTAGGACAGGGCTTCTTAACCTCAGCACTTTTGGGCCAGATAATTGTAGGGTGTTTAGCAGCATCTCTTTTATTCTGTCTTCCAGTTGATAACTGTCTCTAAACACTGCCAGATGTCTCCTGGGGGCCAGAGGCCCTCTGGATGAGAACCATGGCTGTAGGGGATGTCTTCTGAAGAAACGGGCACAAAGGAGGCCTTCTACAACATAAAGAACAAAATAAGGGAAAGGGTAAATGCAGTTGCATTTATTAAGATAAATTAATTTGATGTGGCATGGGGGGTGGTGTGTAAAGTGAGCTAATACAAAATGATGCTGGATACAGATCATGGATGTATACACAGTGGAGAGCTGGTTTTATTTGGGAGGCAATGGGAGCTTTTACATTGTTGAGCAAAGGAGTGACGAGATCAGTCTTGCTTTTTAGAAAGATTAGTTTGGCAGTTACTTATTTGTAACCAGAATTAGACAGCAAATAGGATGCGGGGGAGAAGTCAGGTGACTATTAAAGTAGTCTGGGAAGTTAATTCTGGACAAGAGCAGTGGTAATGGAACTAAAAAGGATCACAGGTTTTAGCAATAAATCCAACGCGAGGAAGGGGAACTTAAGATGCCATTTTAAATTTGAGAGTGGTAGTACCATTAAAAACTAATGAATTTTGATTAACTAGGGCTTCAGGCCCTTTGAAATTAAGTTGAATTTTGGTTCTTTCTGAGCAATACACCAGATTTCTAGACAAACACTTAAGGTATGTTTTTAGACATCTATTTAGTGCCTATTACAACATGGTGTTAGCTTCCGAAGAGACAAGAATGACAAAAATAGTCTTACCATTAATGGCATTGTGAGAGGTCTAGCAGTAACTTGTTTATCCTATGCCTTCATCCACCCTTTCTCATTTCCTTAGTAAGCACACAATACTGAGACCAGAATAAAGCAGTACATTTACTACCTTGTGAAGAATGTTCAGGTGTTCAGGTGTGTTATCTTCATTTTGTGCTGCTTTAACAGAATACAGGAGACTGGGTAATTTGTAAAGAACAGAAATGTATTTCTCACAGTTCTGGAGGATGGGAAGTTAAGATCAAGGAGCTGGCACTTGTTGACTAGGGCTTTCCTGCTGTGTTCTCACATACAGAAGGCAAGCTAGCAGGATGCTCCCTGAAGCCTCTTTTATTAAGGGCCTTCATCCCAGTCCTGAGAGAATCCCTCATGGCCTAGTGATCTCTTAAAGGGCCCACCTCTTGATGCTGTCACACTGGCAACACCTGAATTTGAGGGGACATATTCAAGCCACAGCAAACTGAACATTTCTCCCATGCCAGATAGCACCATGTTCTTTGTCAGTAGGTGTTGGTAGAGGGGCACTGCAGAATAAAGGGGCTTCTCTTGCTTCTAAGATGATACTGTGACAGTTAATTTTATGTGTCAACTTGGCTAGGCCACAGGGTGCCTAGCTACTGGGTCATACTTTATTTTTTTAAGAGATTTAACTTCTGCTCTGAGTTTCCAATTATAATCTCAAACATTATGCTAGGTGTTTCTGTGAGGGTGTTTTTACATGAGATTGACATTTAAATCAGTGAACTTTGAGTAATGCAGACTGCCCTCCTCAATGTTAGTGGGCTTGATCCAGTCAGGTGAAGGTCTGAAGAGAAAAAACGACTGTCCTCTTCCAAGAACAAGAGAATCCTCCAACAGATACCTTTGGACTGGACCTGCACCATCAGCTTTCCTGGGTCTCCAGCCGCCTGCCTCACACTCCAGCTTTTGGACTTGTTAGACTTAATAATCATCACACAAGCCAATCCTTTTAAGGGAGTTTGTCTGGAGAATCTTGACAAACACAAACATCTACTGAGAGTTCCTGTCCAAGTTTTGCTCACACCCTAGCAAGAGGCTTCTGGCTTACCAGTAGAGGGTGTGAGGTTCTTTGCTTCTAAGACCCGATCCACCAGCTGTACACCAGCTCTGGCCCAAGGCAAGACAGGGAATTTCCCCATCACTGAGTAGGCTATAGCCACTCTCTCTCCATTAGGCCTGACTTCACCATGGGTAAGGGGAGCCCCTTTCAAGGGTATTCTTAACTTTGGTACTCTCAGTCCTAGAACATCGTAGCTCTCTTTCATCTCTCTTAAAAGCTAATATCATTATCAGTTAACAGTTTTTTATATTAAAATTATCCCTGTTCAAGTTAATGGTATGGTTTCTGTCTCCTGACTAGATTATCAGGATACAGTATTTACTGTCACATTTCTACTACTTGTTTAAAGTTTTTTGTAATATTTAAACTGAATTTTTGATCATTCATTAAATACTTACATAGAACAGGACAAAGGATGATTTTCCTTTGTCTACTTATTATAAGGAAGTGTCCAAGATTTACCACTACGTCATGATTACAGGTGGTCACCAACTTATGATGGTTTTCGGATTTTTTGACTTTATGATGGGTTTACAGGGATGCAGCCCCATTTCAAGCTGAGGAGCTCCTTAGGACTTACGAATCATGCCTCTTTCATATCACGGTAAAGTTGGAAAATTGTTACGTCAAGCTGTCATTAAGTAGGAGCCTGCTGTGTCGCTAACGTTATATGCTTTTTTAACTTATGATGGGTTTACTGGGAATTAACCACAATGTAAATCGAGGACCATCTGTATATTGTATGATTTTTGCTAATGCATTGAGAGAGATCTGTGTAAATTATCTATGACTTCAAAATACACATATTACCTCCAACTGTGTTAACTCATGTTTCTGAAGAGAATAAGGGTATTTTCACCCTATGTGGATGTGCTGTAGAATTTTTCTAAGCTACGAAAGTCTACAAATAACAAATCAACTTAAACTTTTTGGGAAATAATTTCTACTAAAGATTCATAATCGGCGTATTCCTTCAATGACTGTACAAGTTCATCCAGTAGATAATCTCCCTGCATAAAAGTTTCAAGATCATGCAGTGTCTTGCTTATTCTGTGATCTGTGACCCGGTTCTGTGGAAAATTATATGTTCTTATTTTCTCTGATCTTCCTTTACTTCCAATCTGTATATAGAAAAAAAGATGAGATGCAGTTAGATTCAGGGCAATTTAAACCTACAAATTTAACTTATCTGAAGACTTAAGTTCTTGATTTATAACATGAATCAAAATGCGAGAATCAGGTTTTAAACACTTAGAATCCCCAAATGACATGGGAACATGATATAGAAAAAAGAACATGTGCTCTAAAATCAGATTAATATCTGAATCCTGCCTCAGCCACTTCAATGTTCTATGACCTCGGGCAACTAGTTTCCCCATCTGCAAAATACAGTGTCTACTACACAGTGATGATGTCTATAGAGCCTGGCACATAGTTGCTATTCCTATAGTCGCTGAATACGTATTATCTCTGTGAATTAATGCAGTCATCTTCCGTGATAACAAGGTGGTGAGTTTCCCATATTGAGGAGTTCTTAAAAGGCTCTGTAGTTATAAAATTAAATACCGGCAGGGCGCAGTGGCTCATGCCTGTAATCTCAGCACTTTGGGAGGCTGAAATGGGTAGATCACCTGAGGTCAGGAGTTCAAGACCAGCCTGCCCAACATGGCGAAACCCCGTCTCTAGTAAAAATACAAAATATTAGCCGAGTGTGGTGGCGGGCACCTATAATCCCAGCTACTCAGGAGGCTGAGGCAGGAGAATCGCTTGAACCCAGGAAGCAGAGGTTGCAGTGAGCCGAGATCGCGCCACTACACTCCAGCCTGGGTGACAAGAGCGAAACTCTATCTCAATAACAAACAACGACAACAAAAATTAAACACCAAACAGGAAGAAAGCCAAGTTGAGTTAGATTTCAAACTTCCTTGCATATTACAATTTCAAAGGATTAAAAATGAATGAGGACTCAGTATATATCTTTATTTTTAGTAACTGATTAAAAGTCTGAGAAAAATACCTTTGAATATAGAAAACAGAGCAGAGGTGTAAGATTACTATCAAACAAGGATAGCCCTCAGACTACCTGAATTGTTTTCAACACAGGTTAAAACAAATATGATATGTAAAAACCGAGTTATTTTTTAAAAAGCTGAGTTATATAAAAATATTTCGATCCTTTAAAAGCATTTTTAAAATTCATTTTTTACCTGAATTTTTCTAGCATTCTGTGTTTTATTTGCTTCTTTTTCTAGATGCATGCTGTACAGTTTTGCACGTAACTTTTTCATAGCCAGCTCTCTATTTTTCAGTTGAGATCTCTCTTGTTGACATTCAGAAACAACACCTGAATAGTATTACGAGAATTAAAAAGTTTTAATAGAAAAATCTTCTTTACTTATTATCAAGGAATACTCCTTTTCCTCCTCATCCTTTTTCTTCTTCCTTTATGAAGGGGAAAAAACAGGACTCTAATAAAAAAGGGAGAGACTATAGACTTCACTTTTGCAGAGTTTATCAGAAAACTGAAAATTTAAGTTTGAGCAATAGCACAAATAGCACAAAGTATTTCTTTTTTTTTTTTGTTTGAGATGGAGTCTCACTCTGTCACCCAGGCTGGAGTGCAGTGGTGATATCTCAGCTCACTGCAAGCTCCGCCTCCCGGGTTCAAGCGATTCTCCTGCCTCAGTCTCCCCAGTAGCTGGGACTACAGGCGCCTGCCACCACGCCTGGCTAATTTTTTTTTTGTATTTTTAGTAGAGACAGGGTTTCACCATGTTAGCCAGGATGGTCTCGATCTCCTGACCTCGTGATCCGCCTGCCTCAGCTTCCCAAAGTGCTGGGATTACAGGCGTGAGCCACTGCGCCCGGCCTAGCACAAAGTATTTCTATACTGAAGGCATACATACTAAACAATAAGCATAAATCATTTAATACAGATTGTTTCCCCTCAGCTAGCCACCATGTTTTAAAAGTAACAACTACTTATAGAAACGAAGATAAATGAGAAATCCTATTACTAGAGAAAATCACTTAATTTTTTTAGGCTATCCATTTTTTTCCCCCAATTTCTGTTTTGTATTCTGTATTACCTAAGACATCATCCAGTTTAACATAAGGATACTCCCATAATTAAAAGAACAAAATCATAACAATCCAGTACTGGCCTCAACCACTATTAGTTAATAGGGATTATGCCCCTTTGAAATCAGTCATAGTAAGAGATTCTTGTTTCCCTTCTAGATAACTGAGATTTGCTATCTATATGCTTTATCACATGTGAATCACTGTGGTAATACTTGTGAAAGACGTTTAGTTCAACCTACAGTGTACTGGAGACTTAAAGATTTGGATGTAGTCCCTTTGCCTAACTATCTAGAATCAGATCCCCTGGAGGTATGTGAATGAAGTTAATGGAAAGATGCCCCTGCAGTTATATACAAAACTATACAATGCTTTCATATCATTTTTTCAAAGGAGGCCATGTTCCCCTCCCCTGCAAAAATGCTCAGAACCAATGATTTAGAGCATTTTCTGATAAAGAACCCATGATAATAACTTCATTGTGAGAATTTTCTTTTTAAGTATAAACCTCAGAACTCCACCTGGAAGGACCATCCACACCTTCTATAAATCATTAATACAGACATTCCCTGAGTTTGGATCCCTCCCTCTTCCTGGCCTTGCAATTATCGCCCAGAGTATCAGGTAAGGATTCTAAGTAAATCAAGTATTTAATAACAATCCTTAGTAGTATACATTTCTCTGGTAACCGAGGATCTATTTCAGTGGAAAATTAGTCAAATTATTCCAAAATTGATTTCTTTGGTGTCATATCTTGAAGGAATAAGTACACACCTGTTGGAAGATGAACTATCCGGACAGCACTGTCTGTGGTATTTACATGCTGCCCCCCAGCTCCACTGGCTCGCTTAGTGTCAATTCTCAAATCTTTCGGATTAATCACGAGATTAATCTATACAGAAGAAACACTGGTATTTTAAAAGGTTATATGTACCGACTTTATAAAGGCAAGAGCGACCCATTTATAAATACACAACATGTACAGAATTCATATATTTGGGAGGTTTAATTTTAAGACTAGAAAGTAGCTAGAAGGATACCAATTTAAAACTGTTTTGCTTTTTGGAAGAGTAAGGAATCGAAATAGTACAGGATTGTACAGTTTTGAAAAACAAATCCTTTCTAGTTCTCAAAAACCTGGCTTCTCTTTACCCATTTCTTACCAAAGAAACAGTAGAACTTGATACAATTCTGCCTACTTTTAGAACTGAATGCGTGAGCTAAGGTAAGGTTTTTTCAAATTTTTCTGAATTTAAAGAGCCTAGCAGCAGGAAAAAAAACCACACACACACACACACACACACAAACACACACACACACACAATGGTAGCTTCAGAACTGTGGGAAGGGTCTGTTTCGTTTTATTTCAAACATGTTTGGAGGCAAAGATGAACCAAATGGAAATGGGAGTGACCAAGAAATCATGGGTCTCAATTCCTCAACACACTGGGATCTGAGGTCAAGGTAATGCTTTGTCCTGGGAGCCACCATCAAAAGCACTGTTTCATGAACAACTAAGAACCATTCTGTGACATGTCTGCAATGCTGGCGGTAAGAATCCTACCATTCCCTGGGCCTTCCACCTCTATGTTTCCCTGTGTGACTCCCTCTTATGGTTGCTAGAAGAATTAAGATGATACATGGACCTCAGTGTCTCATCTTTTCCTGAAAATTTCCACCCCAAGATGCTTAAACATAAGTGACTAGGTTGCTAGGTGTGGCTCCTGCCATTTATTCTACTTCACTCTCTCCCTTAACTGTTTAGTTTCTCATCTACGCTTCACACAAAAATTAGATCTAAAGAAACTATGAAGACCTAAAGAAAGCAACTCCATGAAACCTATTACAGAGTCAATAGCACTTTTTCCCAAAATTAGCATAGGAACCACTGAGAGTTCCTTCTCAAAGCATTCACACTTCATTCTGAAACAAGTCAGATATCTCCTATCACTTTTTAGCAGAAGGGAAATGAGGCAAAACAGAACTCCTACACTAAGTTATCTTAAAAATATAGACTGAGAATTTGCTTTGTGAGAAACAGTATACTCATTATGAACAGTGTAACAATATACTTTAATTTTAATGTAACAGGGCTATGAAGCAGCAATTCTGTTAATTACCTTTGTTAAATAGGATTGTTACTGTTAATACCCCATAAACCAGTCACACAAGGCAGAAGTCATTATAAAGGCAACCAAATAGGTTATTATTTTCACCCACAGAGATGATCTCACAGTAACTACTTATTAGGAAGATACTAATAGACAATGCAACATTGTATCATTTACAAATCCTTGATTTTTAACATTATAACATGTTTTAGACTGAGATAATATACAACTCAAAATACACAAGCTTCGAAGACCAAATAGATACTCAATTCAGTAAACTCTAAATGTTACTCTGGGGGCAAGGCACTGTGCTAGGCCCAGGATTCCAAGGAGAAGGGCTTATGCCTTACCTCAGTAGGCTGGGGTAATATCGCTACAGTCATGGTGCTAGTATGGATGCGGCCTTGCTTTTCTGTCTTTGGCACTCTTTGTACTCTGTGCACACCTCCTTCAAATTTCATGTGCCTATAGGCTTCTGAACCCCCAATGCTGGCAGACGCATGTCTAAGGCCACCTTGAAAATACAGGGAAATAGAATTATTTTTGTTATTCCTGCCATTTATAAATAATTGATCATCACATCTACTATCTTGAGCTATATTTTTAAACTCATAAAAGGAGATAAACATGGAGACTAAAAATCTTGAGGTATATTTTTTAAGTTATAAAAGGAGATAAACATGGAGACTGTAAAACATTAAAATATTTAGTGTTTTAATATTTATCTTTACTGCTTACAAGTACTAAACAAAACATGTATGAGGCTAATCAATTGACATCAGTAACATATCTAAGACTACTTTTAAAGACTGTTAGCAATTCAATGGTTAGTATTATTGAAAGACTCTCCATGAGATTTTGTAGGTCATTTCAAAATTATTGTATTTGCCTTCAAATTTATTAGGTAAAGGATGAGCATAAAACTACATAAGCATCCTTACAGATAAGTTCTAAAGCCTAGTCATGGTCTTTCCAACTCTTTTCCTAAACACTTTACCCGAAACAAAATGAATAGTTTACTGACCTATTTCACTTGGAAAATATTCCAGGGTTTCAAAATGCCATCTTTTAAATGCGGCATATTGTTGATACATATCAAATATCTCTGAAGTAAACAACATTGCCTCCTGACCTCCAACTCCTGCAGTTACTTCCAGGATCAAATCATTTTCATCTGTTTCTTCTGAGGGAACCAAAAGTAAGATAATCTGTAAATATAAAAATATCACCCCTCCTATAATTAAGATTTAAAATTTACCAAAAAATAAAAAGCTAAATGATTAGATTCAGGAATTTTAAATATTTAACTTAAGTTTCTCCAAGCAAATAATTTAATATTGCTGAGTACTGTTCAACCATCTTGCCAATTAGAACTGTATAATGTGTAACTTCCATAAAGTATTGTTACAACTATATTATAAAAATGCTGTAAGATTCAGCTAAAACTTCAGGCTTGTTTTATTGTCTGTTGGAGTTCTTGTATGCTTTGTATCAGTTCTCTCTTCTGTTAATAAGAACTAAGTACTTGCTGTGATTAGGAAATTACACTGTTGTAGAAAGCAAAAGAAGATTCTAGCTCCATCCTATTGAAATTTAAGGCCTAGTATGGCAGAAAACCCAAAGCACTCAAAACTGCATTTGTATTATTTTAAGATTTCTTATTATGGAAGATAAACTTGTAATTTTGAAACTAAAAAGGCCCTTAGAGATTATCTGGTCCAATTCTTTAATTTTACTTGTAAAGGAAACAGAGGTTAACAGAGATTAAATGACTTGTTTAAGGGCAAAGTGTTAGTTACTGACCAAGCAGGCAGAAGAACACAAACCTTTGTGCCTAGATCAGTCTTCTCTCCATTACAATAGTATGTTTCTAATCAAGGGGATCTAGAACAAAGACTTCTTAGATTAAGTTAATTAATAAGAAAAGCTACCAACATTTTATTGGTTCTTTAATATATGGCAGGCATTCTAAGCACTGTACATACTTTAATTCTTAAAACAATCTGGGGTAAGTATTATTAACAGTTCTACCTTAAGATGTGAAACTAACTTTACAGGGGTTGAATAATCTAGTGGCTCAACATTACCCAACTCGAAAGTAAGTGGAAGAGCTAGAATTGAACCTGAATATACCTGAGTACACTGCTATCACACTAGACACTGGTCAGAAGCCATGCTAGTTACTACTTTTCCATCTCTCTAGCCGATGCCAATACAACATTATCATTCAAATTTTGAACAAATGGATTTTACTTGTTTGTTGATTACTACACACTGTACAGAAACCTTTAATACACATATCCTTCTTATTCACACAAAATTTAATTTAGAAAATTGGTAAAACGCGAGCTACACTACACTTTTCACCTTAGAGTGGAATTCTCGCCTTCTAACATAGGTTATAGGAACATTAATTTTTAGTAATTTTCACATTTGGCTAAAGGGGAGGCAGATTCTCAAAAATAAGTACCCCCTTTCCTGGGTCCTTCCTTACCTAACACATTCTTTCACTTATCCCCAGAGGTAACTGCTGTCAACCTTTAGTCTCTGCTTTACAGAATTAGCAAAGAGTGGCTCTAATTTCATATAATTATTCTTCATTAACTCTATATGTTCTGTAATTCTCCTGGATGTATAACCAAAGCAGTGTAATCCAATTCTTAAAATCCTCAGGGCTTACTCTAGGTCTGACATTCTAAATAGTGTAAGAGATGCAAAATAAATATTCCTGGCCCTGAGGCTCACGGTCTACTGTCACTGTACCAGGGGACTTCAAGAAGTTGTATTTCAAAGTTATTTTGTAACAAAATAAACTCGTGCTACTTGTTATAACAAGTTACAGGTTCTAGTTTAAGGCACTAAAAAGGGCGTATCAGTTCTGCTAAAACTGAAGCAAGAAGAAACATTAAATTGCTGGTGAAGCTTGGGTGGAAGAATGGTGAAATCATTGATGCTTTATGAAAAGTTTATGAGGACAATGCCCTGAAAAAATCAGCAGTTTACAAATGGAGAACTCGTTTTACGTAGAGACAAGATGATGTTGAAGAAGAAGTCCACAGTGGCAGACCATCTACATCAGTTTGTGAGGAAAAAAATTAATCTTATTTGTGCCCTAATTGAAGAGGACTGATGGTTAACAGCAGAAACAATAGCCACAACAAAGACATCTCAACTGGTTCAGCTTATAAAATTCGGACAAAAAAATTAAAGGTGAGCAAACTTTCCTCTGGATGGGTGCCAGAACCTTTGCATGCAGATCAGCTGGAGGCAAGAGCAGAGCTTTCAATAGAAATTTTAAACAAATTGGATCAAGATCCTGAAGCATTTCTTTGAATTGTAACTGCAAGTGAAACATGGCTTTACCAGTATGATCCTGGAGACAAAGCACAATCAAAACAATGGCCACCAAGATGTGGAAGGGGTCCAGTCAAAGCAAAAGCAGACTGGCTAGGGGCAAAGGTCATGGCAATAGTCGTTTTGGGGATGCTCAAGGCATCTTGCTTATTGACATTCTGGATGGCCAACAGTATCTGCTTACTAGGAGGGTTTTGAGAAAGTCAGCCAGAGTTTTAGCAAAATACCAGGGACAGCTTCACCAGAGTCCTCTCCTACACCAGTGCTCCTGCTCATTCCTCTCATCCAACAGAGGCAATTTTGAGAGTTTCAATGGGAAATCCATAGGCATTCATGTTACAGTCCTTATTTGGCTTCTCCTTTTTTTGTTTCCTAATCTTAAAAAATGTGTAAAGGGTACCCATTGTTCTTTAGTTAATAATATAAAAAAGACTACATTGACATGGTTAAATTCCCAGGACCCTCAGTTCTTTAGGGATGCATTAAATGCTGGTATATCACCTTTTTGCTTACAAAAGTGTCTTGAACTTGATGGTGGCACTTATGTCAATACATTAAAGTTTATATATATCTTTTAATTCCAGTTTTCCAAAAACTTTTGAAGTCCTTTCATATAACCTCTTCTGCCCCATGTCTACCTCCAACCTTCTTTAAAAAAAAAAACAGAGGGAAGATACGTCACTATTTTGCTGCCTTTCCAGAAAATACTATCACTGTGACAGTTACCTTTCTGTGACAGCTGTACAGTATTTTTAGTATGATGAAAACAGGACCACGTGAAGTTTGTTCTTTAAAAGCCAGTTTATTGATAGTCATAATCATTTCAAAATGTATGCATATATCAAAACATCACATCATATACCTTAAATATATGCAATTTTGGGGTCAATTTATATCTCAATAAATCTAGAAAATAAATTTTAAAAACCCAATTTATTCTAAACAGTAACAAGCTAGTCACTTCTTTGTTTTTATAAACCTTTAATAAACGTTAATGCCTAAGAATAGCACAAATGCTTTATTCTTTGCAGAAATACCATACCTGATGCTTCAGCTGAGTTATTTCTTTTTGACACAGAGTTATTTCATTCTCTGCAAGTTTCCTTAAATCTTCATTCTCATCTAGGAAAAAAAGGGCAGAAGTTAAGGTTTTCCTTAATTAGTGTTGAACTGCCAGCAGACTTCTAGGAAATAGTTTTATGGTTATTATAGCTGAAGAGAAAAATAAAATGTCTATCTTGTCCTTTCAATAAATGCCATTCAATAAATGTCCTTTCAATCAATTTCACCATTTTATACATTAGTTTTCATAAGCATGTAAGTATAAAGTTTTTTTTTCTGACAAAAGAAAGTACAAGTAAAAATTTCTATAAAAATATAAAAAAGCTAAACTCTTCCATAATTTCATCTCCATGAAATATGCACTTTAATAAATATGCTTTTAGACTTCCAACTTAGACTATACAATAAACCAATGAGTGCATTTAGCTAATAAGATGGACAGAAGGGATACAGAAGTTTACACCAGTAAAACTAAAATTCAATTAAAAAGTAGAAAGTTATTTATTCTCTTATAAGCAAATGTTTCATTACTATTTTAGTAACCACCCAAAAACATTTATTAGACTCTGCCTAATGTACACAGAATGTTTATATGAAGTACTCCTCTCTCTCTGGCTTTACCCTTATTGTTGTTTCATCTTTAAATTTTCATTTTTATCTTATAAAACATACTTTCTCATTCCTCTACCCTATAGATGATATGCAGCCTATGTAAAGGAGGAGGAAAGGAAAAATTTCTGGCTATTAACAAATTATTCTCTCTATGGAAAGTTCAAACCCTTACAAAGTATCAGTTTGTATGCTTCTCTATTAAGAACCAACCGTGCTGGGAACTGGGATAATACATATGTAAGACCTGCCCTCAAGAGAGCATTATAGATAATTTTAGTTTCTTTATATTTTTCTAAAAGAGAAAAACAAAAAATAACCTAAACCACTATGTGATATGGTTTGGCTGTGTCCCCACCCAAATCTCATTTTGATTTGTAGCTCCCACAATTCCCACCTGTTGTGGGAGGTAACTGAATCATGGGGGTAGGTATTTCCCGTGCTGTTCTCGTGATAGTGAATAAGTCTTACAAGATCTGATGGTTTTATAAAGAAGAGTCCCCTGCACAAGTTCTCTTGTCTGCTGCCATGTAAGAAGTGCCTTCTGCCTTCCACCATGATTGTGAGACCTCCCCAGCCATGTGGAACTGTGAGTCTATTAAACTTTTTTTTCTTAAAAATTACGCCGTCTTGGGTATGTCTTTATCAGCAGTGTGAAAACAGACTAATACACTATGTGATCAAATATTAAAACAGTTGCACCTTGAAGGAATCTGTTGATTTTGGAATGGGCAGAAAAAGGAAAGAAAGATTAACTCAAGGAGAGAATAACAACAGCAAAACTGAAATAAGTAAGTACAGGAAGCACTGCTGAAAATTATTTTGGCACGCATATGGTATGGAAGAAATCTGGTAGAATAGAAAATGTGTTGAGTTAGGAAAAGCAAAAATGAATTCTAGCCCTAGTTTAATCGCTAAGGTACTGTTAGGGCAATAGGCTCAACTTCTCTCAGTTATGACAAGAATGAAATGAAAGTTCTGAGCTGGATGATCTCTAAGGTGCCTTTCAGTTCTGCAAAGATAAGGAGATTGGAACTAGAGTCTAGAAGTAATTTAAAAACTATATTTTATTTAACCCAATATGCTCCAAATATTATTTCAACATGTAATTAACATAAAAATATTACTTTCTATACCAAGTGTTTGAAATCTATATGTATTTTACACTTACACACCTCAATTCAGACTAGCCACAAATAGATGCTCAACAGCTGTGTGGCAACTGGCTACTATATTGGATAGTGCAGCTCTAAAGGGTTTAGAATGAGGAGTTACTCAGAGCCAATGGTAATACACTACTTCTTTAATTTCTCTTGAATATTATAAATCAACATATGTTTACTGGACACCTACCACGTGCCCGCCTTCCCCTTTCCCTACAAAGATGTTTATGGTTTCCTATTCTAAATGGATCCCATTCTTTTCAACCCTTTGAGTAGCTGCTTATTGTCACCCCTCTTTTCCCACCTAGATTTCTGGAGATAAAATGCCATTTTTATTACTTTTCTCCTGTTAACTCTAATTTACTTCTCAAGCTGTTACATTGGATTCTATAATCATATCAAGACTATTTTTATTCAAATTACCAATAACAAAATTGCCAAATCGAAAGAGTTACTTCAGTGTGAGCTGAAAAGGTTGAGTTTTACCTTTCTATGTCAGGTACTGAGGAATTTTTTTTTTTTTTTTGAGGCAGGGTCTTGCGCTGTCACTCAGGCTGGAGTGCAGTGGCACCATCTTGGCTCACTGCAACCTCCACCTCCCGGGTTCAAGCAATTCTCCCACCTCAGCCTCTCAAGTAGCTGGGACCACAAGCACGCACCAGCATGCCCAGCTAATTCTGCATTGTTTGTAGAGACAGGGTTTTGCCATGTTGCCCAGGCTGGTCTCGAACTCCTGGGCTCAAGTGATCCACCCTCCTGGGCCTCTCAAAGTGCTGGGATTAGAGGCTTGAGCCACCACGCCTGGCCAAGGATCTCTTACTTCTTGAAATTTTCTTTAATTGGCTTCTACAGCTTCATTTATTTATCTACTTCAAGGTCACAAAGCTCTGGCTGTTTTTTTCTCAACCTTTTATAGCTTTCTTCTCTGCCTGCTCCTCAAATACTATGTATTTCTGGCCTTTTTAGACTTGTTTCTATCTTAATGAATTTTCCCTGAGTGTTCTCATCTACTTCTAAGGTTTAGTTTACCATGTATTGTATATCTCAAGAGCTCTCTTATGATTATTTGGGCTCAATTTTTCTCCTTTGTCAGTAATTTTTTCTCCTAGACTAGTACAGATATCTTTATTGGAATTCCTTTTCACAGGTATTTTTAACTTAATATGGCATTCACTGCAAAACTCATTTTTTAAAAAAATTTGGTCCAACTTTTATACTTTCGTCTTAATTAACAGTACCACTCATGTGCTGAAGCCAGAAACCTAAGACTTTTCTTAGAATTAACTCTCTCTCCTTCATCCTTCTCAGGACATAAGCCACTAAATCCTAATTGGTTCCTCAGAATGTTTTGTGAGTCAGACCTATTCCTATCACCATTTCTTCTTTGGATTGTTTCAACTGCCTCCTCCCTGGCCTGTCAGTCACCAGGGTTTCTGGAGAATACTCCAATTCATCCTCAACACATGCCACCATTAACTTTTCTTTACAAAGACGTGACTTCTCTGCTTAAAAACATATGCAGCTTTCCATGGTCTATAAAAAATAAATCCAAATTTTTTGTCTTGCAAGGTTCTTAACTGTCTTTCTGGCTTCATGTTTCTATGACATTATCATCTCCTACCTATTCTATACTTAGGTCATATTGAGTTTCCCAATTTATACCTTTACCTAGGCTGGTCACCTCTCTGCCTTTAATCTCTTGCACCATCTGACAGACAACCTCCTGCTTACCCTTCGAGATACACTTAAATGCCAGCCTTTGTTTTTGATAACGCTCTGGGGTTTATTGCAGATGTTAAACACTAATCTTTATAACTATAAAAGTCACTTAATATTTTTACTTCTTACACATCTCCCTTACTAGACTGTAAGCACCTAAAAGCTATTTCCGTAATTTTTTTTAGTAATTAGTGGTGTCTGACTAAATAAACCCTGGAGTACAGTAAGGGATCAATACAAGTTAAACTATTATTATATCCTATATGGGTGGGCCTTTACACCTCCCCAGTGTTTAACAAGTGCTTGCTCTCCTAGGTCTTTATTCATACATTTATATCTATGCTTTCTTATCAGCTATATTACAGGTAATTAATTATGTCCCTCACTAGACTGCGAATCTCTGTGGAAGCTTTCTACCCAAAGTGGTGCCTGGACCAGCAGCTTGGCAGGCCTGGGAGCTTATAGTAATGCAGACACTTAAGCCCCTTTCCAGAATCACTTGGGAAACTTGTTAAATGCACATCTAGGCCGGGCACGGTAGCTCACACCTGTAATCCCAGCACTTTGGGAGGCCGAGGAGGGTGGATCACGAAGTCAGGAGATCGAGACCAGACTGGCTAACACGGTGAAACCCCGTCTCTACTAAAAATACAAAAAATTAGGGCGCCTGTAGTCCCAGCTACTCCGGAGGCTGAGGCAGGAGAATGGTGTGAACCTGGGAGGCGGAGCTTGCAGTGAGCCGAGATCGCGCCACTGCACTCCAGTCTGGGCGACAGAGCGAAACTCTGTCTAAAAATAAAAAAAGAAAAAAGCACGTCTAGGTCTGAGATTCTGAGCCCTAAGTCTGCTATTAACAAGCACTGCCCGTGATACTACTGCAGATGGGTCTCCACACCACACTTTGAGAAACACCGCTGTGGAACCCATCACAGGGACAGTGCCTTATTTATCCTTGCTGAGCTAATGATCTCTTGCCCGAATACACAACTAATAAGCATGTAAAAGGGGGCAGAGCACCGTGGCAAAGGAGCACAACTGAGCCCACAGGAGAGGATGGGATCAGAGAGCACGCAATGATGTCCTTACCTCTGATCCAAAATAAAAACGGCTGCAAGTGAGTAAGAGTTTCAAACCCGGGTAGTGTGGGTAGTGGAAAAGGCAAACGAAGAGTCAAGAATGTGCTTTGACGCCGCTCCCCGGGGCCCGGCTCTTACCGTGCAGCAAGGGCTCGGTCTCCCGCAGCTCCTGCTCCTTCTGGTTCAGCAGTTTGATCACTGCCGCCAACTCCGGCCTCCTGACCTTCAAATGGGCTTCAGACCCCGCCTGGCGCTCGAGGAAGGTCCGCAAGGGCCCGCCCCGGGCGAACAGCTCCTCCAGCGGCGGGCTACCGGAGCTCAGGGGCCGGCGGGCTGGGCCAACTGCCCTGCGGGGCCAGAGGCACCGCGCAGCGCCCCACAGAAGCCGGGGCCGCATCATCAGGCCCAGACCGCGGAGCCTGACCGGAACCGGAAGTTCCAGGTAGACCAGCCCTCGCGACAACACCCGGAACTTGGAGATAGGGGTGAGAGCTCACCAAGCCCCGCCCGGCGCACGCGCTGTTTTTTAAAGGATTTTCCGGAAGCCTCGGCAGGAGCTTCCTGCCAAGCGTGAGAACGTTGCGAACTTCCCGGAGGCCAAAAGTTGAGGGGGCTGAGCGGAGCGTGATTGGGGCGGGGCGGGCCTGGGAGACCTTGGGGTCCTCTTCTGAAAGCCTCTTCGCAAGGACCCACTTGATGGGTGTCGGGTTGGGCCGGAAAGGGAGAGCAGCAAATTGCCCCTCTGTTTTCTGATAGTGAGGATTTCTTTCCCATGCCCTGAGTCGGGACCTCCAGAGCCGCAGTGGAGGGCAATCGAGGGTCTAGACGCTGCAGGGCGGAGGTCACAGCCACGCAAGTCGTCAAGTCTCCAGTGCACGGCTGGCCCTGAGTCTCCAAGAGCGAGTTTTATTATGGACACGCGTGTGTGTATTCCTCTTCCTTTTTGCTGCTTATGTTTCTCTTGTCCACGGTGGGTCAGGTTCGTGTTAATAAGGACGTGACAAGTGTATTATGAGATAACCACTGAATGAATTTGCACAATAGACATGCGTGCCCTTCATTGCCGTGTCATTTACTTGCTTTCAAAGGACTTTGTTATTCACCTGCCCATTCATTTTCACTTAGTCCCACCTGTCGTCAGCTTTTTAAAGAGGTGATTACGTGTTATAGTAACCACAGCCCAATAAAGTCTTCAGCTATCTGCCTCCAGGAGTCCAACTCTCGTCCCTTTCCAAAAAACTGGTAGCGGATAGGTGCCAGCAATACCGACATTTATTGGCATAATGCTTTGCACTTTTCAAAAGACCTGTTCACAGTTCAACGGAGAAATAGATATGAGGGAATAAACACAAGCAGGACCGTCCTGGGAATGCGAGGGCTAAACGCTCAATCTGGGAATTGCCACTACCTAACTGGTTGGGGCAGCGTCTACTAAGTGGTGTTTCACTGTTGAGAGAGGTGATATATTAGAAGAACGTAACTTCTAATTTATTCATAAAAAATAAAATGGTAAAAAATGGGAACCCTTATCAAGGTTAAAATATCCTTAGATCATCTAATCGAAACTCTTGAGGTTAAGTATAAAATTCTTAGACAATACGTTTGCATTGCCTCTCTCTTTTCATCGTTTAGCACGATATGCAATCCAAATGCAGAGTGAGTGGAAGAATGAAATGACTCTTCAAACAACAGGAAGCAAAAATAATTTTTTGCTACTTAAAAGCTCCAACTAATTACCTCAGTTCATTTCCCTTTGTGTATTCAGGCTACACAACTTTATACAATCGTTCTACTGTTGAAACCCATTTTATTTTAATCCCGATCTGAGGATAGCACAGGACTGATCAGGATGGTTTTATCTCTATTAGAACAATTGTTTCCCAAGTCTGAACTTAACTTTGAATTTATTGTAACCATGGAAATGGTGAGAATCACTTGAACTCAATATGATATATCTCTCAGTTGAATTCTCAGAACATAAGTCATTTCAACAATATATTTTTTGATAAAAGGTGCAAAATTTTAATTAAAACATTATAGAACAATGTAAAGAATCTAGCCAGAATTTATTTTCCCCCAAGTGCATAAGCAATTTAAGTAACATAGAAGTGTACCTTTTATTCCTATAGTGTCATACCAATGAGGAAACAATAACTTTCTAAGGATACATTGTTGAATTCTTTATTAATTCAAAACATTTTAAGAAAGTCAGTGTAATGCATATGCATTTTACAATAACATCCATAGGTTTCCACAATATAGTAAAATGAAAACATCTGTATTTTGTTTACTTTGAAAACTCAAAGATATCTATAGTTTGAGACTTCTGAATATTTTTACATTATTGTCATGCTCAAATTCTGTTACATGGTGAAAATTCTAGCATTTTCCAGAAGTATATTATTTTACATAGGTAAAATGATAAAATTGATTCTAGGAAGGGGGAATAAAAAACCCAGAAAAACTTAAATTGATGGAAACATAATCTGGATTCTCTATTCAATTTATGAATACCCACCGTTATTCTGGCATTGCAAAATAACCAAGTGTGGTGCCTCTTAAGTTGTATTCATGCATTCAAAACTTCTTTATTGTCCACTAATAAATATTGGTGGAGTACAATATATGGATATAGATTAAGTGTGATGAACATGGTAGTAAAAAATTATACACATTCGATATGTAATTTTATAAAACCAAACACATTGAAATTCTTAATATTTAGCAAACATTTAAAAATCATATACAAGAAATGTATTTATGACAAATCGGTTAAAGCCAGCAGGAAATATATCAGGTTTTTTACATTATTTCAATATTCAGTATTCATTGATTAGTGGAGGGCAATATAGAAATGCAATAAGCAAAATGGTAGTTTAAATTGAAATTACCTCTTACGACAATTAGTAAGACTAAGATCTTTAATATCCAAAGTATGTGGATGATTATTGTAATTAATTGCACAGATAGTTCAAGGGAAAAATTCACTTTCACCTCTATTAGGTGAATATTCAGGCTAAGACTTTTGGAGTTTTATTTTTTCCACTTCACTGTATTTTCTTTAAAGCATTTATTAGCAATCAGTTAGTGGAACCTAATATTAGTGTTTAGAATTTGTTTAGCTCAGTGTAAATGTCCAGAAAATTTACCTTCAATATAATCTCTTTTAAAATATATTACTTTACAGTGGAGAAACATAATAGATGCTACCTCAGCTAAGTGATCAAGGTTAACATCAACAGCTAAGAGTCGCCTAAAGTTGAGAAAGTGTCACAGCTAAGAAGAGTCCCAATGATGGCATGTACCTTTGATATCACGTGATAAGCATGGCACTTTACTGTTGTGTTCTTCCAAAAACCAAAAACCTGTGTCTAGTCATGAGAAAAACATCAGACAAATCCCCACAGAGGGACATTCTCCAAAACACCAGTTTATTTCTCAAAACTGTCATCAGAAACAAGGAAAGTTTCAGAAATTGTCACAGCTAAGAAAAGCCTAAGGAAACATGACAACTAAATGTAATGTGGTATCCTGAATTGGATCCTGGGACAGAAAAAGGACATTAGGTTACAAACTAAGGAAATCTGAATAAAGTATGAACTTAATGATCAATATTGGTTCATTAATGCCCATAGATGTATAAGGGACCTATTTGCAGTTTTTCTATAAATCTAAAACTACTCTAAAATAAAAGGTTTAATGGGCACATTACTATTTTAAATTTTATACATTTTATTTTTTCCTTAGAGTCAGGGTCTCACTTTGTTGCACAGATGGGTCTGGAACTCCTGGGCTCAAGTGATCCTCACGCCTTAGTCTCCCAAAGTGCTGGGATTATATGCGTGAGCCACCGTGTCTGGCCCATTACCACCTTTTAGTAAGTTTTTATTTTCATTGTAAAATTGTTAAAGAAAATCATACCACCTTAATATTAAAAAGTGTTTTCTAATTGTCAATCTCTTATAACTTAGTCTTAGCCCTATAATTCATTTATATATTTAGCAAGTAACTTGATATTATTTCTGTCCTTGGAAATGTTGTTTTATTTCCTTTGGAAATAAAATTTTCAAATGATTTTCTTATTTAAACTTTAATTTTAACCTATAATTGTATAGCTGTCTATCTATCTATCTATCTATCTATCTATCTATCTATCTATCAATCAATCATCTATCTATGTCATTGAAAGAAACATTTCTATAGATTTGAGGTGATGGTGAACTGAAAGTAGTGATTTGGGATCACATTACTGAGAAAAGCAATAACATTGATATAGTGTTCCATCTTAAAATATGATTGTATGTTTTAAGGACTAGCTAAATCAGATGTTTAATGCATGTTTTGAAAAAAAATAGGGGAAAGTGCATTAAAATGACATTTAATACAAGTATACAATAACAATTATTGACGTGAAGTACTTTGATAAAATAATAATGTATGCCACACTTTATTCTTTCCATGTTTGTTTTATTTAATGCTCATAGCAGTCCTGCTAATTACATATTTTATTTGTCCTTTGTAGATGAGGAAATGACTCAGAGAAGATAAATGATTTGACCAAAGTTACATGAGACAGAAATATAACTTGAAATCAAATTTGTAATTTTAAGTGCGTGATGTTTTTGTAGTATCCTACCTAAGTGAATCTGTGGACATACATTTCCATTAGTAAGCACTGTATGTGGCATTCTTTTAATATAGCAATAAAAGCTAAATCTTTAGAAAGGACATGTATCCAAGCTTAGGACAGAAACACAATCTGTTTATTATTCTAAAATCTTTATTTCTAACTGTTTAAAAGCTGTAATGCAGTGAGAGCAGTTAGGTGTAAGTCAACAGTTTTAAAATTCGGAAACTTCTGAAACGAGATGTAACATGAGAAATAATGAGGGAAGAATGAATTTCATGTGGCACATATGACATATTTAAGAATATTATATTTGGTTATTGTCATCAATGCTTAATATAGTGTTCCGTTTCCCTACTCATCTTACAGCTTGTATCATAATAAAATCAGTTCCCAGACTAGGACCTTCTATCACTTAGGGCAACATTTTGCCTTTTGTACTGTTTTCACTAAAGTCAAAGTCTTGACCAGTCCCTTGAATTCATCGGAAAAAATGTCACTTGGGGCTGGAGAGGACTACACCTATAAGAGTAATAATTTTAAAAATACTTGTAAAGAAATAAAATCTGGGTATTTAGAAATAGTATTGGTCACTGTGCATTGTCTTGTGTTGCAAGGATATTTTAAGCATTGCAGAGAAAATCTGAAGCAAGTTTTGGGTTATCAGTTTTATTGATAAATATTTGCAGTTGTAGCAAGTGAAGAATTAAAAATTTTGGCAGATTGGATGTTGTTTTCACAGGAGAACAAAACCATTGGTCAGGAATTTGAAGATGGAAAACACAAAACTACATGTTTGAAAAATATAGTTAGAAAATTATGGTCGTAAACTGTCAATGTAAATAGGCGAAAATATTTTTTGGAAATATCTTTACCATCTTTCAAAATAATTTGGCAATGTGTCAAGATCAAAATATTCAAAATACATGTTTGATAGACTTCTATCTATAGACATTTTCTGTCTTTTTAAGACTTAAAAATATTATTGTTGTTATTATTATTATTATTATTTTGAGATGGAGTCTCACTTTGTCACCAAGGCTGGAGTGCAGTGGCATGATATCAGCTCACTGCGACCTCTGCCTCCTGGGTTCAAGCGATTCTCCTGCCTCAGCCTCTCGAGTAGCTGGGATTAAGGGCGCCCACCACCATGCCCGGCTAATTTTTGTATTTTTACTAGAGTCGGGGTTTCACCATGTTGGCCAGGCTGGTCTCGAACTCCTGAGCTCAAGTGATCCGCCCTCCTTGGCTTCCCGATGTGCTGGGATTACAGGCTTGAGCCACTGTACCTGGCCAAGAAATTTTAGGTGGTTTTCCAATATGTTTTATTTTTTTACTTTTTGATTGTATTTTAAATTCCTTCTCTTTTCATTTCAACACCAAAGCATGTAATAATTGGTATTTTTTTGAGATATAATTTGTCACAATTACAATATGATTTTTAAAAGTACAAATAAGTTAAAGGTATAGAAAAATGGATAAACTCAAAAGTAAAAATCAGCTGATTTTAAATCAGCTTAATGGGATGAAAATGTATTTTTGCTCCTAATAAATAAACATTATTCACTTATCCCTATAGTCCTTTGGCAAAACTGAACTATCAGGTAAATAAACAACACATATTTCATTCTGTAAGTCAGAACCTAGGCAGCATTAAAGGATACTAATAAACACACCATGCACTATGACCACATATCAGAACTGGTCATTCTATGTACATATTTTAAGATTTCAAAAAAAAAAAAATCACATTATGGTCTTGAGTTCTGCATTTAATAACTTCAGTATCAAAATTGTGTTTTGCTCTTGTGGTTCATGTGCACACTCTAACACTGTCAGAGCATCTATACTACCTTTGGATAACATCATAACAGCCCGAGTAAAGAAGTGCCATCCATCCATCACTGGTGTGATTAATGTACAAGATCAATCTCTGAAGAAATCTGGCTCTCCAATTTATTTATATATACATAATCTATATCCTCTACTTTCTTTCTTTTATAGATACATCTAAAGTTAGGCACTATAGAAAGTGCATTAATCTCTTTCTGTGTGCATCAGCAAATTCTAACAGTATACAAAGATACCTTGACAATCGAAAACACAAAGTGTCCATTTTAAAGTGCTAATTTTTCCCCAGGGAGGAATTTACTCACTAGGAAAACTCAAATTCTAATAAAACAAATATTGTGCTCTTGGAATGGTAGCATAGACACCAGTTGAAGGCTTTTTTGTTTATTTATAATAGCTCTGTAACTTAAACGAAGGAATTATATCATACTTAGAAAATTAGTAGAGTTGCAAATATACAGACATAAATGAGAAACCCTCCCTCACCCAAAAACATGAGTTTAGCACAGAAATGCTCACATAGCATATGGTTATCAACATCTGATGTGTAAATCTGCTCTAGAATCTTTCTTAGCACAACTTCCTAATCAGGTTTCAAAAGGATATATACCAACTTTAAAATCTGTGTTCTACAAATGCCCAGGTTAGAGATTAGGACTCTTTATAAGGGCCCTTATCTTTTACATTTGGTAAAATATTAAAGATATTGTCAAACAGACAATTCATCTAATAGTCCAAAGTATCTTATAAAGATAACTTATGACTAGCAGGTCACCATCATATATAGTAACAACAAGAATATAAAGGCTACATTTAAAAAGATGGATGCATGCAGTGTATCACAGTATATTACATATTTTCTAGTCATGTGCACCAATTTGTTGTGCCTCAAACACAGAAACAAATACGATACTACACCATACATGTGTATATATCATAGTAGCATAATAAACTCAATTCTAAGCAAGAAAAAAAATTAAATAATTTAGGAACAATAGAACTTCACAATAGAAGTGATGATTCTTTTAGGTTTTTCTTTACTCTTTAGGAAAAAATATGACTTTTGTAAACATCTTCATAGCTATCTTTTTTCAACATATTACTGAAAACTATTATTCAAAGAGTATTTAAATGACATGAATAAAATATGTCAACACACTAACACTTTCAGAAAACACAGGCATTTGTTAAAAGAAATGATTATTATAAATATTTTCTATCTTGCATTTTAACTACATTTCCATAAATAACATATTTAAAAGTGCTGAATATGGTAGGATAGTCAGCAACGCCAGTGTAAACAGAATATTTTGTTTTCTACTCCGCAATTTTTTAAAAATCCCATTTTGTCAAACACTGCAACAGTTAAAATATTTGCATAGGGAATAGATAATAGCCCTTTTATTCATGTCTCCTGAATTTTATATGAATTAGAAAATCATACTTGCTTAAAAAAACAATTTTTGAAATGTTTTAAGTTTATGGAAAAAGAAACTTATGATGCCAGCCTTTCAAGTAAACTAAATTTAAAAAGAAACCCCCACACTCGTTTTTTTAAAAAATATGCTTAATAAATTAAAAAAATGAGAGGTAGTTAAAAAAATGACAAAGAAAACCTGTAACTGTAATATCATCCTTAATATAAGGCCAGTGTTCTCAATGGATATAAATCTTTTTAAAACTTTCATTTTAGGTTACTCAGTATTATATTCATTCACTTTAATATTAAAAAAATAGTCTTCAGGGGATATTAATATTCAAATGTAACACTTTGATATAAATATGACACTGATTATTTTAATTATCACTTTTCTCCATGACAGAATATTGTTTCCTTGAAGGTCAGAAGTACATGACAATGTCAGGCAAGTGTTTTTGTCATAAAGATTTAGTGTACTTATAAAAAATAATATGGCAGCTGGAAAATTTGAGCACTGTACTGCCTTTTAATTATGGATGAAAACGAATAGTTTGGTTTAAACATCTTTAAAATGTCATCCTTAAGATATTCTGTGAAAACAGTTAAGGTCTGAAGTAGAGAATTATTTTCTTCATAACCCTTATAAAACTTTTCCTGGTAAAAACAGCTTTTCACTGGATTTCACTTTCAAGGAAAATATGCCACAGGACAGATGCTATTCATCAAAATGTTTTACAGTGCTACATGTAGGCATTCCTTTATTAAGTCCTTTTGTTTATATTCCAAAACTAAGTTATCAAGCTTATTATTATTTTTTTCTTGCTGAAGTACATAACTTTACACAACCATTTTAAAACTGGAGAGCCAGTCTTTAATAAATTAATTACAGTATTGGACATCTGATATATACATAAATTCATTTTCTTCTATTACAATTAAAAGCAGTATCACTCTTTGATTTGTCATTGAGATAGGATATCTTCAAATTGTTTTGTGCTTTTTTTTCTTCTTCTTTTTTTTTGTTTTTTGTTTTTTGCTTTTAGCATAGTAAACTCTCCTGTAATGAAAATGCCACAGTTTTGGCAGTGAACAACCAGAGGAATCCCCATTAGGATTTTCCAACAAACAGAGATAAATAGCTCTTTTTCATGTACAGAAATATTGGCTTCAAAATTAGTGTACTAAACACAGTATATAGAATGTTGAATACCATTGTTACATTGTAAAAATTGCTTTTTTCTGTCTTAGATTATGTTAAAAAATGCAAACCATGGCCGATTTTTTTGGCAATTATTTCTTAAGACCATATTGCACAAAAGTCCTTAAATACAGATGTAAGTTATGCTATTGGATTAAATATTACAACAACTACGTGGCAAATGAAGCAGTTTTACTTTGCACATGCAGTCTCTGGAGATACACGAGGAGACTGTTCATAGGACTACAAATACACTTTGCTTGCAAGTAGAATGAGTGTTGAATAAAACAAACAATTTGGCAATTCATTGTTTTGTGTGGTATTTTCTCCAAACTTAACCATGGAAAACCTTGATAAAAATGGAGACAAAGACCATAATGGTTGTGTTTTCACAGTAGCCTGAGGAATGCTAAACTGTAGTTCTCCAGGAACTCAGTTTCTGATGTTATTTAACTACTTTTATTTCCCATCTCAGCCCTCCAAAATGATTGTTTTTAAATGAACATTAAGATTCAGAAGAAGAGCCAGCAGTACTTTCAACAAATGACTTATAAATTTGAGAGTTCAAAAACCTTGGAAAGGAATCTCTGTGCATTAAAGTATATATCTGAAGTTGGGCGTCTTCATACATGTGAGGATTAGGATCCAACAGATTTCTATTGATCACCTCTCTAACTCGAGAATCAAGACTGACCTAAAAAGAAACAAGAGCAAATACATCAAATAACACTTTTTTCAAAAGACCTCAATTAAGTAACTGTAAGTTTGTGACATTTTAGAGAAACTTCAAAGAGCAAATCCAACTACCAGAAGTCTTGAGTTCATCTTTTCACACTACAAAACCTTATGTACTTTTCCCCTTCAAAATTTGCACTAAACAACAAAAAAAGGAAATTAAGTCTTTTAAACCAGAAATTTAGTTTACAGATGTCTTTGCTTACTTGGTTTTACGGTTTCTATGCATTCATTCAGGAGTTTTTGACAATTTCTAATCATGGTTGAGGTACCCGAAATTTCCTAGCTAGAATATGAATTCACCTCCTCCTATTCTGTGATTGGTGGAGGCTGGCAATATTGATAAGAAGATAAAAATCTACTGGCAGAAAAGAGTTCCCTGGCAAAAATTAACATGCATATAAAATGCCAAATCCCCACAGTTTTGTATCCCAACAAGTCCTACTGTGTCAAAAGTAGGAAACCAAGAGTGTGGCAGGGCATGCAATGAGCAGGGATGCTTCATATCTCACATCTGCCTGGCAAGGACTAGCAAACATTCTTATACATCCAAAGACCTCTTACTAACGATGAAGCAGATCAATTGCTTGGAGTGAAATCTTTGAGAGGAGATATAAGAATAGGAATGCAGAATAAACATTAAGATAATCAATGCAGTGTTATTTGAAAAGTGTACAGAAATTAAATTCTGCAATGATTTAGGATTTTCCCTCTTCCTCACTAAATGTGAATCCTCTTGGAACTGGTAAAATATGTTGGAAAGGGAAATGGGGAAAAATACTTGGCAATAAAGGCATGGTTGGAGGAACAGAACTAAAGCTCTGCACTGAAATACCATGTTAGAACAACCCCACGAGTGGTAAATAACCAGAGTCCAGATTGTTTTCCTCGATCCTCACTATTTAGCAAGGAATAGGACCTGTGAACCACAGTTATTTCATGATATATTCACATACAAACCTTCCATATTTATATTTAAACACGTTGTCATAAGCATTCTGCACATGCCTTTTAGTTCTGGCTTCTTTTCCCACCACTGTTTGGACTAAGTCTGGGAACTAATACAGTCTCTTACTGAAGCCTCTCCTATTCCATCTAGTGTCCCCAGGTTCCTGAGCTCAGTAGACCACATGGAATTGGGTTGATTTGCTACACCCCAGGGATGGCTACTAGATTTGTTGGGAGATGGCAATCCGGACTACATTTCTGTGGTTTAGCCAGACCAACTCATATGGGGACATCTCATTTTACTGCGCTTCCCTTTATTGTTTTTCGCAGATACTGTGTTTGCTACAGATTGAAGGCTTGTGGCGATCCTGTGTCAAGCAAGTCGACTGGCACCATTTTTCCAATACCATGTGCTCACTTTGTGTCTCTGTGTCACATTTTGGTAGTTCCCATAATATTTCACAATTTTCATCATTATTATATATTTTAAGGTGACCTTTGATGTTACTCTTGCAATTGTTTTAGGAGGCCATGAACCATGCCCATATAAGACTTAGTTAATTCTTAATTGATGACTATGGTGTGAATACTGACTGTTCCACTGACCTGCCATTCCCACATCTTTTTCCCTCTCCTCAGGCCTCCCTATTTCCCACGGAGAAAACAATATTGAAATTAGGCCAATTAATAACCTGCCAGTGGCCTCTAAGTGTTTAAGTGAAAGGAAGATTCACACATCTGTCACATTAAATAAAAAGCTAGAAATGGTTAAACTTAGTGAGGAAGGCATGTCGAAAGCAGAGACTGGCCAAAAGCTAGGCCTCTTTTGAAAGTTAACCAAGTTGTGAATGCAAAGGAAATGTTCTCAAAGGAAATTAAAAGTGCTACTCCAGTGAACGTGTGAGTAAGAAAGCAAAACAGCCTGTTGCTGAAATTTAAAAAGTCTGAGTGGCCTGGACAGAAGATCAAACAAGTCACAACGTTTCCTTAAACCAAAACCTAATCCAGAGCCAAGGTCCTAACTCTCTTCAATTCTGTGAAGACTGAGAGAGGTGAGGAAGCTGTGTAAGAAAAGTTTGACGCTCACAGAGGTTGGTTCATGAGGTTTAGGGAAAGAAGTCATCTGCATAACATAAAACTTCAAGGTGAAGCAGCAAATGGCTGACGTAGAAGCTGCAGTAATTTATTCAGAAGATCTAGCTAAGATAATTGATAGAGGTGGCTACACTAAACAGTAGGTTTTCAATATAGACAAAACAGCCTTATATTGGAAGAAGATGCCATCTAGGACTTTCAGAGCTAGAGAGAAGTCAATGCCTGATTTCAAAGATTCAAGGACAGGCTGACTCTGTTGTTAAGGGCTAATACTAAGTGGTAACTTTAAACTGAAATGAATGCTTATTCACCATCCTGTAAATCCTAGGGCCCTTAAGAATTATGCTAAATCTACTCTGCCTGTGAACTATAAATGGAACAACAAAGCCTAGATGACAGCACATCTGTTTAAAGCATGTCTTGCTGGATGTTTTAAGCCCACTGTCAAGCCCTACTGCTCAAAGAAAAAAGATTCCTTTGAAAGTTTTACTGCTCATTGACAATGCTTCTCGTCATCCAAGAGCTTTGATGAAGATGCACAAGGAAATGAGTATTGTTTTCATGCCTAACACAACATCCATTCTGCAGCCCGTGGATCAAGAAGTAATTTCAACTTCCAAGTATTATTTAAGAAATACATTTCAGAGGCCAGGTGCGGTGGCTCAGGCCTGTAATCTTAGCACTTTGGGAGGCTGAGGCGGGTGGATCACGAGGCCAGGAGATTGAGACCATCCTGGCTAACATGGTGAAACCCCGTATCTACTAAAAATACCAAAAATTAGCTGGGCATGGTGGCGGGTGCCTGTAGTCCCAGCTACTTGGGGGGCTGAGGTAGGAGAATGGCGTGCACCCGATGGGACGCGGAGCTTGCAGTGAGCCAAGACCACGTCACTGCACTCCAGCCTGGGTGACAGAGCCAGACTCTGTCTCAAAAAAAAAAAAAAAAAGAAATACATTTCATAAGGCTATCACTGCCATAGTGATTGATACCTCTGATGGAACCAAGCAAAGCAAATGAAAAACCTTCTGGAAAGAATTCACCATTCTAGTCATTAAGAACATTTTTTTTTTTTTGAGACGGAGTCTCGCTCTGTTGCCCAGGCTGGAGTGCAGTGGCGGCGATCTCAGCTCACTGCTAGCTCTGCCTCCCGGGTTCCCGCCATTCTCCTACCTCAGCCTCCTGAGTAGCTGGGACTACAGGCGCCCGCCACCTCGCCCGGTTAATTTTTCATATTTTTTAGTAGAGACGGGGTTTCACCATGTTAGCCAGGATGGTCTCAAACTCCTGACCTCATGGTCCGCCCGCCTCAGCCTCCCAAAGTGCTGGGATTACAGGCGTGAGCCACCGCGCTCGGCCGTCATTAAGAACATTTGTGATTCATCAAAGGAGGTCAAAATAACAACATTACCAGGAATTTAGAAAAAGCTGATTCCAACCCTCCTGGATGATTTTGAGGAGTTCAAGACTTCAGGGGAGGAACTAACTGCAGATGTGGTGGAAATGGTGATAGAGCTAGAATTAGAAGTGGAGCCTGAGGATAGGACTGATTGCTCCAATTTCATGATAAAACTCTAAAGAATGAGGACTTGCTTCTTATAGATGAGCAAAGAAAGCAGTTTCTTGAGATGGAATCTATTTCTGGCGAAGATGCTGTGAACATTGTTGAAATGACAACAAAGGATTTAGATTACATAAACTTAGTTGATAAAGCAGCAGCAGCGTTTGAGAGGATTGACTCCTATTTTGAAAGAGGCTCTTCTGTGGGTAAAATGCTACCAAAAAGCACTACATGCTATAGAGATACCTTCTATGAAAGGAAGTCAATCGATGTGGCAAACTTCATTGTTGTCTTATTTGAATAAATTGCCACAGCTACCCCAACCTTCGGCAATACCAGCCTCATGAGGCAGCAGCCATCAATGTCGAAGCAAGACCCTTCCTCCACCAGCAAAAAGATTATGACTCTCTCAAAGCTCAGATGATTGTTAGCAGTTTTTATCAATAAGGAATTTTAAAATAAAGGTATGCACATTTTTAAGACATAATGCTGTTTTTATGCTATTGCTAAGTATTGTTTATACTATGACTACAGTATAGTATAAGCGTATCTTTTTTTTTTTTTGAGGCGGAGTCTTGCTCTGTCGCCAGGCTGGAGTGCAGTGGCGCGATCTCGGCTCACTGCAAGCTCTGCCTCCCGGGTTCAGGCCATTCTCCTGCCTCAGTCTCCTGAGTAGCTGGGACTACAGGCACCACTAAGCCCGGCTAATTTTTTGTATTTTTAATAGAGAGGGGGGTTTCTCCTTGTTAGCCAGGACGGTCTCGATCTCCTGACCTTGTGATCCGCCCCCCTCGGCCTCCCAAAGTGCTGGGATTACAGGCGTGAGCCACCGTGCCTGGCCAAGCATATCTTTTATATGCATTGGGAAGCCAAAATATTTGTGCGACTTGTTTTGTGATATTTGCTTTATTGCGGTTGTCTGTAACTGAACCTGCAGTCCTGCTGAAGCAAGCCTAAAAAACATTACTTGGCTGAACTACACATTTGTCTTTGTTGGGAATTCTTTAAAAATAAAAATGTTCTGGAAATGAATTGTTCAATTTTTATTTTCTGTTATTACCACATGAGGTCACTATCAAGTACAAAGTAATTTCTAAAAGTACAGAATATTTTTCTCCAACGTTTTTATTTTATCTAAAAATGTATTTTTGCATTTATATGCCAGAGGGAAATGCTGACACTGGAGTTTAAACTGAGATAAACTGATTTATCTTATTCTGAAACATCATGTTATGGTAGGGTAAAATCTTACCAAACACCTCTGTTTTTAGAAATGGTGCTTTCTTTCAAACTTGAGAACTTTTTGTTTCAACAGAGCAGGAAACTTTACATTAGTGATTTAAAAAAAGGGGGTCATTTACTTCTTAAATAATAGTATCATTAAATGTAGTGTAAAACTTTCTTCTCAGTAGATGGACTTATATTATCTTAAGACAAATAAAATAACAAACTATTAAATGTCTTATGTCCTCATTGTTTACTTTTTAATTTTGCAAGCTAAAGGCAGTAGTGAAATATTGTAACGTCATACAGTTCAATATTTAGTAATCTATAATGAAAATGCATTTGTTATTACTATTTAAAGAATAAAATATTTACCTTAATAGCAGGTTGTTTGCCTGAAAAGGCTGTCGATCAGTCAAAAGAAGTGTAGCGAGGTCAAATAATAAGGATAAGCCCCATGGGGATAACAATCTATTGTTTCATCTTGTAGCATCTTTGTGCTTCAGAATGTGGATCATCTATAATACAAGGTATTGGTGGTGGATCCCAGTTGGGCCTGGGCCACAGTCACCCTAGGATTCAGGTGTGTCTGGATGGCTTCTAAAGCCATCTTATCTGGGCTCCATTGCATGAGGGACTGAGGAATTTCCTGCATAGAACTCATCCTAAGGGAAGAGAAAGTTGAGTAGCACAAGATAAGAGCTATCCTCAGGCAATGCACGTCTCCTCTTAACTCAGGCCACATAGACTCTTACCGAGGTGGTGTGGGGGGAAGAGTGCATTCCAGCAATAACAGAATTTATAGCACAATAGCACCACCATTGTGAGACAGGACACAAGACAGCATGATAGGTTTGACCGCATTTAACTGGCAGTTCTAGCAGTACTGAAAAGTCCGGCAATGTTGAGACATAGCAACTGAAGTTTTAAAGACACAAGTGACTTTGCAATAGGTCTCCGTGAACTTGGAAGCATTCATTCCCACAGGGAGTAGGAGACAGGGAGGCAGAAAAGCAAGGGACTTGCAAGCAATAGTCATGAGAGTGAACTGTTCAACAAGAGTATGGAGGTAAAGCGAGGAGAATGAAGACAGAGAAATCTTGTTAGTGTGGCTTGGGAAAATCTGGGCTAAACTGAGTCATATACTCTAGTTAATCTTACTAGATTTCCTATTCATTGAAGGAGGATATGAAGGTAGGTTAGCATTGCTGAAAGGGAGTACACCAACTTTTGACCCTGCCTTTTAATTCTAGTCATCAAGATGCAAGGGAAAATTTGATCCTATGGACATTTTTGGCATAAATATACAAGAATGATGAATTTTCACTGAAAGTCTTTTTTTCCATAGAGAACCCTTCTTAACGTTATTTAATTCCCTGAACAATGTTTTTCATGTATCACAACCAAGTGTTTTCTCCATTTATCTCTCTTATTTTTACTGTTACTGAAGTTTCTTTATTTAGAATTCCTTTCCAAGTAAAATTCTGATTAATTTTTTCCCTTTATAAGTCCATATCAAATTTTACCAATGATAACATCTACCACTGGAAATTTTCTTTTCTGTTTTTAATTTGAACTAAATTTGGTATTCCTACGTTAAATTTTATAAATCGAAAGAATATGTGATCCTCCTATCAATTTTAATAAATTTTTGCTTTGTGTACATTTAGTCACGTTTTATTTTGTTTGAATTTATCTCTTCGAACAAAGATGATTGGCAGGGTAAACTGTAATGTAATATTCTTGGTGGTGTCTGGATAATAGGAGAGGATATCCTGCTCGTCTAGGGGGAGGGTTCAGGCCTGTGGTTAAGGTTGCTATTTCTCATCATGTGTGAAGTTCTACGGTTGGGTTTATAGAAATCTACGGTAACAACAGGAAGAAAATAATAGGCAATGGAAGAACTAATCAGCATGGTGTAGTTGGAAAAGCACCACATTTGGAATCAGAAGATCTTGGGCTAGCATTCTATCTCTACCAGATATATTTCTAATGTGCTCAAACATTCATTTTACCTCTTTGAGAATCAGTTTCTTTTGCTTTAAAGTGGTACCATCTGTCCTCGTGGCTGAAAGATTGCTGTGAGACTCAGACTGTAATAATACATGTAAGACCACTGTGCCAATAATGAAGCTAATGTAAAGTAATAATAATTGATCATAATTATGACATCATCTTGATCAAACCCAATGTGTTTGGCTTTTGCATCAACTTGAATTTTACCTCTCAGAGTGACCTTTCCTGACCACTTCTATTCCATCTAATTCAATCTCCAGCCCATCACAATTTTTAGTTACTTGTTTCAACAAGATTTGTCTGTCTTTCTGAAATGTAAGCTCCATTAAGGGATTGGCCAGTGTCTCTTGTTTATCATCATATCCCCAATATCTAGCCCAGTGCTTGGCTCATAGTAAGCAGTCAATAAATATTTTTTCAATGATAATATGCGTGCATGAAAAATACATTTAGGAAAATACAGTCAAGTGAGTTCTGTTTAGGAAAACTGAATTAAATCATTGAATGTGCTAAATTCACAAAATTTCACTTAAAGACATATCTACATGGACACACAGAATCTGCCTATCACATAAGCATTATTTTTTAGATAATTCTGGTGTTTAAATAGGTCTATTATTCTTTTCTCTCAGATGGTAACTGGGAATTTAGAAAAATCAGAAAAAGCAAACTCCTACTACTATTACAATTACCATTCCCCAGAGCTTGAACGTAACAGATTTCGTGAGTTTTTAGGCTTTCTCCATCCATGCCTTCATTCATAACACTACGACGTGGAGGTTCCAGCGCACTAAAGTGAGCTACTAAGTGGCTCACAGACGGTAAGTGACAGGTCCAGTTTATAGTCCCGGTAATGACAACGCCATCACTAGGCAGATTTCTACATAACTGGACCATAGTTTTCTTCAATTCAGATAAATGTCTTACATTTGTTGAAGGATTTATAATTATTTCTTTTTTCAGTAGCTTAATGCTATTTACAGTTGATAAGAGCCTTTAAATATATTTTTTATTCAAGTTATTTATTTTGCTAGGTTTGTCTTTTGATATACTTTGGATGTTGGTTTCCACCCTAATCACAGGTTGAAATGTAATCTCCAGTGTTGGAGATGGGGTCTGGTGGGAGATGACTGGTTCCTGGGGGCAGATTTCTCATGAATGGTTTAGCACCATCTTCTTGGTGCTGTCCCTGTGATAGTGAGTGAATTTTTGCGAGATCTGCCTATTTAAAAGTGAGTGGCCCCTCCCCACCCCTTGCTCCTGCTTTGCCCATGTGATGTGCTTGCTCCCCCTTCATCTTACACCATGATTATAAGCTTCCTGAGGCTTCTTTAGAAGCTGAGCTGATGCCAGCACCATGCTTCCTGTGAAGCCTACAGAACTGTGAGCCAGTTAAACCTCTTTTCTTTATAAATTACCCAGTTTCATGTATTTCTTCATAGCAATGCAAGATTGGCCTAACACATCTTTTCAATAATAAATATAAGCTGCCACCAAAATCTGCTACGTGGAGCAAGTCTACTATTAGACTTAAAGGCCTCTTTATTATCTTCATGTGTTTTGCTCTTGAAGACATCACTTTCAAAAAATTTACTTTTTAAAACAAATGCTTAAATTTCTAGGTTTTCTTTTTGTTTTTGTTTTTTTTTAGTTTGGCCTTTTCCTTCATAAAATGTACACTATACCAAGAACAGAAGTTATATCACCTCCTAATTGCAAATATCTTTTTTTTTTTTTTAAAATACATGTATGTATTTTGAGACAGAGTCTCGCACTTTTGCCCAGGCTGTAGTGCAGTGGCACGACCTTGGCTCACTGCAACCTCCGCCTCCCAGGTTCAAGTGATTCTCTTGCCTCAGCCTCCCAAGTAGCTGAGATTACAGGCACCTGCCACCATGCCCGGCTAATGTTTTGTATTTTTAGTAGAGATGGGGTTTCACTATGTTGGCCAGGCTGGTCTCGAATGCCTGACTTCGTGATCCACCCGTCTTGGCCTCCTAAAGTGCTGGGATTACAGGCGTGAGCCACTGTGCCCGATGATATTTCTTATTTTATAACATAATGCTCAAATTACTACAAATGCATAAAACATGTTCTTAAGGTAATGTAAATTTTAGCACATTGACTTCAATAGTTTCATTAAGGGAAAAAGTTATCTATATATAAGTAATTTTTTAAATGTAGTTGTTTTTCTGTATTTAACAAAGAGGAACACAACACTCAATCAAATTAAGGTAAAATGAAAGTCTAGTGAAGAAAAATGGCTTTCTGTTTAATAGTAAAATCATCACAATTTTTAGTCATTACCATTTTATAATGATTCAAATGTTCACGTTCTTTAAAAATATTCTGAATAAGTAGAAACATGCATAGAATTTCAGAGGTAGAAAGCCCAGATTGTCTAGCCCCAAAATGAGAAATAGGAACTCAGATTGGTATTAACTGCCTTGAGTACTGTGTTTAAATAGATTCTGAGGTTCAGTGTGGGGACAGCAGTAAGGAGGACCATGACGGACAAGCTATGCCATTAGGTGGAGAGGAAGAAGTAGTAGCACAAATACTCTGAATAAATAGAAACATGTATAGAATTTCAGAGGTAGAAAGCCCAGAGCGGCCTAACAGACCTTTTCAATAGCTTCATAGCCTTACAGTTGCCATTACGCATTTGGTTTATTAGTTTCTGTGCTTTTTTTTATTGTCATTTTTGCAAACAAATGAACTGAATGTTGAGACTCAGAAAGGTAAAGTGATTCATCCCAGGCCACAGAACTGGGATGTAGCAAAGGCAGGATTAAAATCCTGTGCACCTGAATATTAGTCCAATGCGCTAATTCCTGTATAATCAGGGCTCTCTCAATCTGACATGTGCTCTCTCCAATGTCAGAAAACAAAATCTGAAGAGTGATAACTCGACGTCATAAGTTAGTAATGTATTATAGCTGATTAGAAATGGATGACTTTTTGCACAGGAAGTTCAGTGAGGTATATAATAGATTGAAAGGGCTCCAGAATAACTAGAAAGTGCATGCCATGCGCTGAGTATATCAATGAGTCGAGTCAATGAACATGATACCTTGGTTTAAAACATAGCTTTTTAACAGTTATCTTTTATAACTGAAAAGATCTACTTTTGCTTATTTGTTTTTGCCATTAAACAAGGATCAAATTTAATTACTCTGTTGACAGGATAGAAATCAGCTGGCTAAACAATGGCACTTCAATGGTCTATTAATTTCTATATCAAGAGTTAATTACAAGTCAGCAAAATTAGAACAATTTGAATTTCACCTCTGTCTCTGTCTCTTTCTCTCTGTGATAGTTTGAGGATATTAAAGAACGGGTAATGGCCAAAATACGGGTATTAGGAAACATAAAGGAGAGAATAAATATGGTTAAGACAGTAAACATTAGTGTATGTAATTCTGGAAAGGTCACGTTCTTGATCAGGAAATGAGATTTTAGTGACTTTCTGGTGAAACTTGTGTTCAAAAGAAAGAAATTAGGTGAAAATGGCCAGGCGCAGTGGTTCACACCTGTAATCCCAGCACTTTGGGAGGCTGAGGCAGGTAGGTCAGGAGTTTGAGAGCAGCCTGGCCAACATGGTGAAACCCTGTCACCACTAAAAATAAAGGAATTAGCTGGGTGTGTTGGTGGGTGCCTGTAATCCCAGCTACTTGGGAGGCTGAGGCAGGAGATTCGCTTGAACCCAGGAGGTGGAGGCTGTAGTGAGCTGAGATTGCATCACTGCACTACAGCCTGGGTGACACAGTGAGACTCTGCCTCAAAAAAAAAAAAAAAAAAAAAAAAAAGATGAAAACAAACCTCTGTTACTTTAGCAAAAACAATGGAAATGCACTAGTTTATGTTTCAATAATCACTACTGTAACTCTAAATATGACTCAAAGAGAAAAAATTAAGTATTTTACAAAGCTCCATCAATCAGTGACATCAGAAAATCAGGGGCTGTGTGGATAATAAGAAAATGTTTTACATAAAAAACTAAACATTAAATAACAGAAACTGTAAAAATAAGGGAATTATATGTACATAGTATGGAGAATATTTTTTATCCTAACACTGAAAAAGAATGGAACATTCATCATTTTAAGATGATACAGATATAGCACAAAGGAGTGGATGAAGTAATCCAGACAACTATCACTTTAAGATGTCACATCTTACATACTTTGGGGGCAGAAATGGGCTAGATAATCTTCCCCAGGACTCTCATTTTGTATAATTAAAGGCAAAAGCAGCACATATTTGGGCACATTTGGATCGTCTGGTTTATTTGCTATATGCAATATCTTTAAAATAACAAAAGTTAGCAAAAAATTATTATTCTGATAAAATACAAATAGAGTTGTTTAGATGCTAAAATTCAAGGCAGGCCAGAAGCCTGAAGAATATAGTTTTAGGATGCAGAATTATACCAGTGTTAGAAATACCGTGTGACATCAGTAACAAATGCGTTGAGGCTACACATTTATTACTGATGTTACATTGTATTACATTTATTAAATTCTCCCCACCTTGTTTTTATGAATACATTTTTCAGGTTCATGTAGGAAATTAAAAAATAACTCAATCCTTTGTACATCTAATTCTAGAGGGTTTCTCATTTCGTACAGGCAATAGTCCTGGAGCACTGTGGAATACCAATGGCATTTTAACCTAACTAATTAAAAAAAAAACTAAATAATTTAGGTACTCTATATCTTATTAGAAGTGAAATAGTTTATGTAGCACTCCAAACTTAGAGATTAATAAAATAGACACTAATTCCTTTTACAGATCTCAAAGCAAGAAGTGCAAGGCAGCCTGGAACCACGCCAAGTATTGGAGGAGGAACAGATGACTGCAGCCCATAAATGTTCAGGTGCACAAGAGAGGGGCATGCTATTTAAATGCAAAGGTGAAAATCACAGTTGTTTAGGAGAAACAAAACAGACAATAGGAGGCTGGTATGGAAAAGAGAAGACATTCTAGGAACCTCTGTGTTCTCACTTTCAATCCCTCTGGAGCTCCATCACTCAGGGCTCCAAGGACCTGGACACACTATCAACCATTCCTTCACCAAATGCTTTTAACTCTGTTAGCTGGAACATTTCTCAAGAACAAATTAAGTTTTAAAAAGTCCATGGAAAAGTGCTCTTTGGTTGCTAGAAGTATTGCTTATTGATTAGGTACATTCTGGCAACGGGAAAGATGCTTGCACTTTCAATAACAGATAATCTAGAATGAGTAAAATAATTTCCATTTCCCACCTAAGAATATTAGTGGTCATCAAGGCTCATTTTTCATTTCTGTAAAGATTCAATCATAAACATCATCAAACATGTCAGATTTTTTTTTTTGAGTCCCTATACCAGAGGTTTTCCAACCAGTATGTATGTGGAAAACTTGTTAAAAGTACAGATTTCTGAGCCCTATTTCCAAAAATGCAGATTCAGAAGTTCTGGTTAGGCCTTAAGAATTTGTTTTTTAAACAAATGCCCCAGGGGATTCTTATTCACATGATCTAGGGGTCATGCCTTGCGAAATACCACCCTAAAATACATTCTCTCTTTCCATTTTCGTTTGTCACAGCAAATTGTGTTTAAGCAGGCTCCTTAGTGTTAGTTCTGAAAAGCAAGTGAACTACCACACAAGTCAGCTCGAGATAAACAGTTAAAGCATAGTAGGGAAACCTAGCCTTCACCCATGTGCTCAGGGAAATTATCTCACTAGAAGCTGGATTATCTACCCAGTGAAGTCTTCTACCGTCTCCACACCCCATGCCCTACACAATGTGGACAGCCATCCCTTGAAGGTTATCCTTGGTCTTAGGAAGCCCAACTCAATGTTTTCCAGATTTTTACCTCTTTTGGTGAGAGTATAGAAATGTAATCTTCATATATCATTCTAGCCTTTTCTTCGATTACTTTTTTGTTCTGCTCCTTCTTTAAGTCTTCACAGGCAAGCCAGAAAAGTAGGTTCTCCTCGCTGTATTCTGTTCGGAGGAACTCTCTGAAAAGGTTTCTTCCTGCTGGGGCCTTCATCATCTTGTCAAAATTTTGAGACCAGGACAAGACTTCCTCTGCAGTGGGGTTTTGGCTGCAGAAACAGAACAGGGCCATGATCAAAGGGAGCTTTGTGACCGGTGAATGCTAGACCAGGTAAGGAGAGGAGCAGATAGAAATTCTATCAATTTGCTGCCATCTAGTGGTCAGTACTTTGCCACTCAGTCCAGCCTGATCTGGCAAATACGTATCTGCCAGGACTAGGTCAGTTATTTCTGGGTTTTGACAAAAATTCACACAGGCATAAGAGGCATGTAGGGGGTCAAGCATTCAAACAGCAAGGGGGCTATGCATAACATGCATGCAGTCACGCATTCCTAATGAAGCTTGGAAATGTTCAGACTTTATCAATACATTGAAAGTTGATAGAAACAGTCTGTAAGCGACTAAGGACAAAATGAATTTTTTCTTTGCTTCTATTCAGGATTTCAATTTTCCAGCCATAAGATACAGGTTTTCTTTCTCATCTCTGGTGGCCATTTTTTTCATTTGTCACTTGATTTAAAATAAGAAAACACTGTGTGCACTTGTCACATATTTTCCTAAACTTTAATAATTTTTCTGCTGGGCATGGCGGTTTCATGCCCATAATCCTAGTGCTTTGGGAGACTGAGGTGGGAGGATCTCTTGAGGCCAGGAGTTTGAGGTCAGCCTGGGAAACATAGCAACATCCTGTCTCTGCAAAAAAGAAAAATTTTAAATTAGCTGGGTGTGGTGGCATGTGCCCGTAGTACCAGTTACTTGGGAGTTGAGGCAGGAGAATCACTTGAGTCAGGAGCTTGAGGTTACAGTGACCATGATCATCCCATTGCACTCCTGGTTAGGCAACAAAGTGAGATCCTGTCTCTAGAAAAAAGATTTTTTCTACGAAAAGTTTTTCTATGTACAAATTGTTAGTCATGAATGGAGCTATCACAGTTGGAAGCAGAGTGTTTCTATAATGACATTGACACTGGAGAATTTAAAATGATGTACAGATTTTTTAGTGACTAGGTGACTGCAGAAACCACCAGTAATTAATCCACTTGCTTACACATTAAAGAAGTAGAAGAGAGAAGCTTGGAGAGTCTTATGGTTAAAATGATTCTGATCTTTCTTTCCTATTCAATGATCTATTTAATAATTCTCCAACCTAAAAGACATTTGGCCAAAGAAGTATATTCATATATATATATATTTATCTTAATATATATTCATATATATATCTTATATATATTCGTATATATATTTATCTTTCTATATATTCATATATATACCTTTATATATATTTATATATACATATATTTAACTTTTTAACCAGGTATTTCAAATAGATTGTTACTATTCCATAATGTCTGCACTTCCTCATTCACTTAAAACAATTTTTAATTTTAAAGAGCTTAAAAATTACCATGAAGCATCATTATTAAAACCTTCTCATAAAAAGCAGAAAAAGAAAGCACTTATAATTATATGACTGGACTATTTATATTTTGATTTTAGTTCATAGGTGCCTCATTTGGGAGGAAACACATGGGGAGAGTCTGCTCTGGTGGAAAAGGAACCAGGAGCCGGCTGGGTGCCCCTCCTCACTCACTTGGACATTCCATATCATTTGTGTCTGTGTTTAGACACTTCTTTTATAAAGAGAAAAACTTAAATTCTCAGAAATGAGAAGTAATGAATTAGGACAATTTTGGGTGCTAATTCATATGACACTATTTATTTTTTTTTAAAGAGAAAAGTAAATTCAGACCATGTTTTAGCCAATAACTTAACATAGCTAATAGAAAAATTGCTGAAAAGCAACTGCAATGACAAAATAAGGTCTTCCAGACTGAATTTGCATTCACTTCCCAAAATCATTTTGAAGAGTACCATGAAGCAAGGGGTAATACTTCGGCACACAGTGGATGTAAATGGCATGTAAATACAAGAAACAATAGCTATGTGGTTCTCACACTCACCATTCCTCTAGGACCTGGATACTCTCCATTTTTGTGGTGTGTGTAGGTCTTCCCGCATTTTCCCCTCTTTCTTCATTCCTAACAGTGAGGCTGTAATGTAGCAGAACATTTTAATTTTGTCAAGGGAAACTCAATCAGTTGAAGAAAAGAATAAATTTTTCCGGAGAAACATTTCACAGGAGATCCTATATTCAACTATGTGAGAATATTTAAGGTATAAAAGAGCAATACCATTTTTAAATGATGGGCAAATCCATGTCAAAGGGAAGAGAACAATTTTTAAATAAAATTATAAAGTACATCAGACTCTTAAAAGTGGATATTGTTAAACATTCTGACTTCATCCTTACATAATCTGAATTACTTAATATTTCTGAGATATATGATTAAATGCTTTTATACACACACACACACACACACACACACATAATTACCTTACTCTTTAAACAAAATGTCATTTTGATTTTTGGTTAATTCTATTCATAGTCTGTTTTCCATTAATTTTCCCCGATTGAGAGCTAAGAAGATACAATGTGTCAGAATCTAATACAGATTTTCCTAAATTTACATCATCCTTCCTTACAGACCAAGTTATTGTTACTGATAATATCATTCCTTCAATTGCTAAAATCAAGCTACTGGATTTATATTTGACTTTGTTTTTGCCCTTTCACCCCAGTAAACCAATCTCCAATGTCTTGAAAGGGACAGACCAGTAACTAAGCATTTGGAACAGGTGAGCATTGGGTGGGAGGAGCCTGTGTCTGTGTGGCATAGGTTTGGGAATATTATAGCATCATAGAGGACAGAGGATAATGCCGAAGGTTTTAGTTGCCCAGAACAAGAATAAAAATAAGAATTGTCCAATGACAATTGCTCCCTAAAGCGTAGCAGTGCTTTAGGGCGGAACATCCAAAATTCTAGGTGTAGACTAGAAATAACAGGTGAGGTCATGGGAGATACTAAGAAGCAGGGTAGGGAGTCAGTGGCTCGGGAAAATTTAAGCTCCTACATTAGCCAACTGATCCATCTGTCTAGAAGCCGAGGAGCTTAAGAGCCTGGCAGAGAGCACAAGAAGTTCAGACAACATCTCTCATTTGTTCCTTCTTTCACTTACTCAAAATAAGAGGCAATGGAAATGATGATTTTCTAGTGCCCGTTATGTGCTGGGCACCATTCTTTTACCATTAATACTATTATCCCCATTTTACAGAAGAGCAAAGTGAGGTGCAGACCCATCTGGGAGGTTGGCCCAAAACTGAACACTAACTAGGTGGTATAGTTGGAATTGGGAGCCTACTCCGTTCAACAACCCTGTATTTCTGAGTGCCTACAATGAACCATGGCTGCTGAGAGACCCTGAGGTCATAGACCACTTACTATGTGAATGCAAAGAAGGGTCACTAAACATCATTGGTGTGGAAAGAAAGTGTTTAGGAAGAGGTGCCCAACAAGCAGTTATTCTCAATCTGGAAAGTCCGATAGGAGAAACCAAGACAATGTCTCCTTAATTCATTCTTTCATTCTCAAGTGCAAGCATGAGGATGGAGCGAATGGAGCAAAGGGAATAATTTCTGACAACAGAAAGTGAGGCTAGATAGGAAAACTGACCTGAGAGAGCAGACTTACTGGAAAAAAGAGAACCCAGTAGGAATTGAAAAGGATTCTGTAGTCAGGAAAAGGACACAGGAAACATAGGATTTCATAGCGAAATACAGTGAGTTTGCCTCTCCCCATTTCTAGGGACAGGGGCAGGTTTATTGGTATAGAACCATGGAGGGAAAGGTAATGTAGCCCAAAGGATTCTGGGGAGCAGAAACTAGAGTGGATGGTCCCTGGGAACCGCTGCACAGACCCTTAGACCCCTGCGGGAGGCAGCAGTTCCAGGGTTAGAGACAGCAGAGCCTTCAGCGTAGTGTAGTTTTGGGGAGGAATTCAGAGAGAGTGCCTAATTTTGGAGGTATCTGCATGTGAGTGCTGTGACTATGTTTGTGGCTTTAGATAGCCTAGGAAACCTCAATCCTCCATGTCGCTATACAAATAGGCCAGAGAAGTATTTTAGAGGAGATTCACTAATGAGTAAGAAAGAGTTCTTCTCTGGAATTCAATGTATTTCCAGTAATGATGGGAAAAGTGGATGAGGGGTACACTGCTGTGCGTGATGTGGATACACTGCTGACAATATTCTATAAAACTTCCTGTATATCTAAAATGTACAATTTTTTGGTAAATTCTATTCAACTCTTTTTAAAATAGGAAATTGACACTCATTCTGCCAAGCTTTATTGAGCTTGTGTGTGTGTGCAGAGATATATTAAGGCACTATAACACAACTAGCAAAAGAGCTCTCATTCTCTGCTTAAACAACAAACTCCTTGAGTTTATTTTTATTACATTTCCACACAGTGTCCCACAGAAGGCAGTACACAAGATTCAGGTATCCTTCACTTCATTAAACATCTTTGAGAAATTTGTTCTCCGTTGTGCCTTTGCTGTAGAGTGACAAATCTGGAGTCCACAGGCATGAATCACGAGTTTCTGAACATGAATTCTGGCTCTTCTATCTGTTTCTGTGATATTTACAAACATCCCAAATGCTACCATATTAGAGCCATCATTACAAAATATTAGGTTGAGTTTACATCTTTCATTTCTACAGATGGTAAAATATGGGCACATATTTGGACTAAAACTACTTATAACAGACATTCAGTAAATGTTTAACTGTTCACTGTTTGTGAAGCTCTTGATCTAATATTGGCCACAGTCTTGCCCTGTAGAAAGAAATTGAACTTCAGCAACAGACAAGTTGTTCTTTTTATTAACTGTCCTTTACTACTGGTCTTAAAAAATGGGTTGCAAGGTTTCAGTTATCAAGAACTGCTGAAAATATCATTTTAAGTTAAAGAGAAATGGAGAAAATAGACAAGGGATTGATACTAACAGTTTGACTGTATTGCTACTGACTAATGTCTGTCCTACTTGGTTCTGCTCCAAGTAGTGTGTGTTTTTTTTAAGGTAATAATTCACTGGAAATATTTGCTCTAGATCAACGTATATATGTTATATGTGTTTGAGGACAGCCCTAAAAGGAACATGCCAGATCAACAGTTTTGAGGGTCCCACAGAGACACTTTTTTTCTTTCTTTAAGACGGAGTCTTGCTCTGTTGCCCAGGCTGGAGTGCAATGGCACGATCTCGGCTCACTGCAAGCTCCACCTCCCGGGTTCAAGCGTTCTCCAGCCTCAGCTTCCTGAGTAGCTAGGATTACAGGCGCCCACCACCACGTCCAGCTAATTTTTGTATTTTTAGTAGAGACGGGGTTTCACCCTGTTAGTGAGGCTGGTCTTGAACTCCTGCCCTTATGATCCGCCCCCTTCAGCCTCCCAAAGTGCTGGGATTACAGGTCTTTTTTTTTCTTTTTTAGCCCATCTCTCTCCAAGAAGAGACACTCCCCCCGCCCACCGACTTTTATATATGTAACATTTAAAACTAACATTTCTACGTTTTAAGCAATAAAAGCCACAAAGAGAACTAAACGCATACACAGTGGGGGTCCTGATCAAACCTTAAATACTTTATGGAAGAAAAGTGCCAATATCCTTGGCCAAATATATTAAAAGAAGCATTTACAATCCCATTAGAGATTTTTTAAATAGTGACTTTGAAAAGGGAGGAAAAACACTTGGGACATTTCAGAACTTAAGAAAATGTGCCCCCTCTCTACGGGGGTGGATTGTTCGTCTGTTTACAGGGGAGTATGGATAGTGGGGTGAGACAAAACATTACCTGCTGCCAATTATAGAGTTTATCTACTGATCTGTCATCATGGATATGCGCAGGGTCTGTTTTGGAAGACAGTCTTCTATTGTAAGGAAAACAATTGGTTCTTCAGAAAAACTGCTAAAATGGTTGCAAAGAAGATGAAAACTTACCAGTCGCCATGGTAACTCTGGGATAGAGGCTGGTCAGGAAACCACATATATTTACAGAAAAATTAAACTGAAGAATCAATAAGATGTCTAAATTTCATACAGAGTGACGTCAAGGCTCCAAGAGAGAACTACTGTCTCTGGTAAAAGCAGTCTATTCAATATTGAAATAGTCTCACATTGTGATATCAATCTTTTCTTTTTATTTAACAGCTTCTACCTCAAAGTTCCCAGTGCAAAAATGAAATCAACATCCTTCACGCTCTGAAAATGAGTTGGTAGATTATTCTTTAAATATTTCATTTTAGCATTCAAGATATCACAGTAAATACTACAGGAGTTAGCAATACTTTACTAATGTGTAAGAAATACTGGCTCATGCAACGTTCCCTGGGTTGGACATACAAGATGAAAAAGACAGAGGCTCTGCTACTGAGGAGCTCAGACGGCATTGTGATAAGAACTCAGATAGAATTGTGCATATGGGGTTTCTTAGACATCCTTGATGGTACCTGTGCTTTTCCATAAGAGAATTGAGAAAGGCTTCACAGAACAGGTAATGATTAAATTGGGTTGAAAATGGGCAGTTGTTTGCCAGATGGAGACCTGGACAAAGGCAATCTCATTCAGAGCGGGGATAAAAGCATGCAGGGGCACGATACAAATGTAGACCAGAATGGACATATCAGATGTTGCAGGGCTGGACCAGGAGATTAAAACAGGCAGCAAAGTATGTGTTATCCAAGAAAACGATGAGGTGGACTCCAAATGTAGAATACACCTCCTTTAGGATGGTGTAAGCTTTCCATGCTTTGCTTTCACCATTCATAATGGGAGTAATGGCAACGACCTACTTCATAAGGATGTAAAACAAAAAATAAAAGCTTGTGACAAAAAGGCACATATTATTACAGATGCGTAGTTGAATGGAAGGGCAAGTTGGCTGCACATTAAAATTCCAATTCCAAATTTACCAAAGAGCTTTTTATTTCCACCTGAGTAAATAGAGACTTTTCCTTTGCCATTATTACAAAACCTCATACATTACCTTGTCACTTCCTCCTCACAACGGTCCTTGAAGGTAAACAGGGGAGTTGTTATTGGTCATTCTTGTTTCATTTACAAGGAAACAGTTATCGGGGTTGACTTACACAGGACCCACAACTCAAATTTATTAGAACTAGGATTGGGACTCACATCTTCTGACTTCCTGTCTCAGACTCATTTTCACTCTGCAATGCCATTTCTCTTTACATAGAAGAGTTAATTGTGGTATTGCAATTGTTTATACAAATGATTTTTCTTTAAGGTTTGGAAAAATAAACCTCCTAGTACAATCCAGTGCATTGAGTATAAATGCCCTCTCTAAGGCGTCATCCCACAGCTATCACTCCATAGGAGCTGTTGCCCAGACGCCCGAGTTTGCAGTAGAATTTGATGAAGAGTAACTTCTCAATTCCCTGGAGTTTGAGATGAACAAAAAGGAGTTGTTATAGAAGGTTTTGACAGCAAAGAGTGAAAGAGGAAGGACAAAAGTAACACCGCTAATGACTGCAGACAGGGTGTTGCTATGGCTGAGGGGGGCCGTCCCAGGAAGTATGACTTTCTTTCATTAGCAAAGATAACTTGGGGAGAGGGCAACAAGGAAAGGAGAATAGAACTGATGTTTCGCTTACAAAAGACTACCCACTCCCCCAAAAAACTAAAACCTCAAGCCAAAAAGACACCAGAGGATGGGCTGGTAACCACATAACATACAACATTTCAGACACATAGAAACTCCATGTTAAACCTATGATTTGAACTTCACCTCTTTCATTTCTACATTTTTATAATAGAGTACGGTTTTGAGTGAGGTGTGTGGGGATGGGGACAGTGGTTAGAAATTTGTGTCTGGAAATGTTATAAAACACTTGCCTAAAAATACCCCATGTTGCCCCTCTAAAGGCTCACCCCGCATTTTGTAATCATGTGCCGTGTGTCATGAAACAAGTATTTCATTTGGCTTAAGCTTTTGTTTCATGAACTTAAACTCAAGTAAAATAATCAGCTATCAAGTATCTGTCCACTAGATGGCTGTGTTACCTTTATAAATACAATATTTAAACCAAGTCAGAAGAAAGCAAAAACTGAAAAAAATTTCTGTGGGTAAATATCCTTATTTGGAAAAAGAATCTATTCATTCACTTAAGGAGTTTTGATAATTATATCTTTCTAAGGAATCTAAAAGGAGTCATTCAGTTTTTCAGTGAGTATAATAATCGAAATTGAAGAGGATAAACTTAATCTTGGGACGTTTGCATAACTGCAATAATTTTTCATTTTTGATATTTACAAAATATTCTGAATAGACCCCAGCCAAAAGTCATTTGATTTAGGAATACTTTAGTCTTAAAAACAGGTAGGCATAATGTTATCATCATTGTCATTATCCTTTCCAATAAGAAGTCATTTTGCATTCCACAGTCTCATGCTGGGATAATACGGAACTTAGGTCGTACATTATTAGAACAAATAAATTAGAAAAGGGTTTTAACTACCAACAGGTAGGAAGCATTTTTTATTTAAAATGTTTTCGAAGAGCCATCCTGAGAATGGATTCTCCACACTATTTCTATTTCAATTCCGGTTCGGGTGGTATGTAAACGTTCATTTCTTCTTTCGACCCATGGAAACTAAAGACAAATTTCTTCATTCTCTGATTCTCTCTCTCTCTCTCTCTCTCTCTCTCTCTCTCTCTCTCTCTGTTGCCAATTTCTTTCTATATATGCATCTGTTCGAAAAGATGGGTATCAAAAATTCCCTCTTTTTGTCTATATTAAATTTTCATTTGAAACCCCAAGCTCTGGGTTTTCGGCTCATGGACACATTGATTTCATCTGGAATGCCAACTTCATTTAACAAGCAATTACATGGTGAAAATCGAAATCTACGCTGTACATTTATGTTCAGTTAGATGACCAAAGCTTCTTATTTAGCACAGAGTTTATTTTTCCTTAAAATTAAGAGAATTACAGGTCTGAATACAAAGATACATAATACATGCCAGGCCAGGCGTGGTAGCTCACGCCTACAATCCCAGCACTTTGGGAGGCCGAGGTGGGCAGATCACCTGAGCTCAGGAGTTCGAGACCACCCTGGGCAACATGGCAAAACCCTGTCTCTACTAAAATACAAAAAATTAGCTGGGCACAGTGGCGCGTACGTGTAGCCCCAGCTACTTGAGAGACTGAGGCACGAGAATTGCTTGAGCCCAGAGATGGAGGTTGCAGTGAGCCGAGATGGCACCACTGCACTCCAGCTTGGGCTATAGAGTGAGAGTTCATCTAAATAAAATAAAATAAAATAAAAATAAAAATAAAAAATACACGCCAATCATCAGAATCTTCTACACCTCGGTTCTAACATTGATTAAAATCCTATTTTAAGCTATTCCTTCAACCCACTGTAATTTTACCTATAATTTATAACTAAGTGAATGCCTTAGCGGGAAAGCAAATATCTTAGATGTGAAAAGGCCAAATGGACTTCTATTTAGTTAGGAGCAATAACAGTGTTACTCTTATTAAAATAGCATGCAATCGTCTGTGTCAAGTGCATTAGTTCAGTTGGAGCTCAAGCTTCTGACTTTAGAAGGCTGGGTCCCTATCATAAAAAAGAGAGTGAAAAAGTTAAAACCCTGTTAGTGAATATTCAGAAATATATCTGATAGCTGGCAGGATTGCTCATTCATCTAGCCATCCATGTTTCCCTCGCATTTTCCAGTTAGTGTGTGTGTGTGTGTGTGTGTGAATGCGTATGGGATGAATGTGTGGGGCTTCCTTGGGAACAGACACCATGGAAGACAACAATCTTGATCTGTAGAGAAACAAAACCCTGCTACATAAAAGTTACAACATTCTGGGAGCCCTGTGGCTGTGCAGTGCATGCTCCAGGGCTGTCCTGACTTATACCTGTGCTGGTTAATGTCAGAGTTGGGGAGAAAGGGCGAAGTGATACAGACTGAAGAAACAGCATTTGCTACCTTAACTGGCAACATGCAAACAGAGCATTGCCAAGCCTGCAATAGCCACATCTTACACAGACTGGTAAATTCCTCTGGGCCTGAGACTTGTAAAGGGACAGAAATAATACCTATCAATAAAGGATTATGCAGGAATTTATGTACATTAGTAATCTCACTTTACTGAGGAAGAAACAGACTCAGAGGTAGTAAGTAACTTGCCAAAGGTTTCATAGTTACATGTGATAAAACGGGAATGTACCCAGGTCTGTAAAATTCCAGTGCCATTGGTCTTTCCTTATCCCATATAGCCTCTTGAAAGTCAGCTTTCTGAGGAAGACATGCCATTAGAATTTGTGTGTAATTGTCAAATATGGCAAGACTACTTCTAGAACGAAACACTTAAAGTTACTGTTCCACTATTACTATGGAATTGGCAGTTAAATGGCTCTGTATTTTTAAGTAATCTATATTGCTTTGGCTGGGAGCAGTGGCTCACACCTGTAATCCCAGCAATTTGGGAGGCTGAGGCAGGCAGATCCTGAGGTCAGGAGTTTGAGACTAGCCTGGCCAACATGGTGAAACCCTGTCTCCACTAAAAATACAAAAAAAAAAAAAAAAATTAGCCAGGTGTGGTGGTGTGTGCCTGTAGTCCCAGCTACTCCGGAAGCTGAGGCAGGAGAATCGCTTGAACCTGGCAGGCAGAGGTTGCAGTGGGCCAAGACTGCACCACTGCACTCCAGCCTGGGTGACAAAGCAAGACTCTGTCTCTCAAAAAAAAAAAAAAAAAAAGTATATCACTTTATACACAAAGTGTCAGTGACAGAAATTTGTGTTTCACTTAGGAACAGACGTTCCCATGCAAAAAGATGTATATTAATACATAATATATTAATATCTGAAACAAAGATATGGATTTTAGAGCATTTATATATGCTATAATTTATAGCACCCAGTCCAGCAGAATTATCAAATCAATTTCATTTTCACAAAAAGTGAATTTGATTGTCTTATCTGACAAAAACAGAACAAGTAATTCTTGAATCATGTGCTAAAATAGCAGGCAGATTGTAATAGGTCTACCACACCTAGACCATGAAAGACAATAGGTTAGGCCCATAAGAAATAATGAATTTTAATGGGAGAAGCAAAAGTAGGGCTAATACTTAATTTAATCAGGTGTAACACAACTATGAAATTTTATAAATAAGGGTAGCAAAGGAGTCAACCTCATTTTTGCATTATTGATTGGAATTTTCTGGAGGAAGTTCTTAAATATTGTCCGGGTAGCTAATAAAGCTGACTTGGATTTGGAATGGCTGAATTTCATGTTGCCTTGGAAAATGAATAATTTGCTTTGAATGAGTCAGGAAGGAAACTCCAACTTCTCTCAAAGCAAACCTTCACCCTGAAGGAGGAGCATATGGGGTCTCAGAGCCTTTAAAGAGGGGCTCACTCATTTTCTCTGTCAGGAGCTTTTCTTTCTCCAAGTTCTTCCTTTTTGCACATCTTACAGGGAAGCTTGGTTCTCTCAAAGTTCACCAAGAAGCCCCCCTGGTTGGTCAAATCACAAAATGTTTTATGATTCTTATTGTATTGGACTTCCCTGGTGTATGTGCAACCTCAGACTTCCCTTTGTGAAACTCTCAATTCTTTTGGCTTCTGTAACAGTCCCTTGCTGTGTTTTATTTTATTTCTCTGAGACAGGGTCTCACTCAGGCTGGAGTGCAGTCATGTGATCATGGCTCACTGCAGCCTCAACTCTTGGGCTCGAGTCATCCTCTTACATCACTCTCCTGAGTAGCCGGGACTACAGGTGTGTACTACCACACTCGGCTAATTTTTAAATTTTTTTGTAGAGATGGGGACTCACTATGTTGCCTAGGCTGGTCTCGAACTCCTGGGTTCAAGCTTTCCTCCTGCCATGTCCTCCCAAAGTGCTAGGATTATAGTTGTGGGCCACTGTGCCCGGCCCCCTTGCCGCATTTTGCATGTCATTTTTTACATCACCTCTTCTCCACGTTCTGTGTTTGCAACTCTCTCACTCCTCCATTGTTCTTTAAATGTGGTGCGTCCTGAGGTTTCTGTCTGTAGCTCCCTGCTTTTCACCCTGGAATACTCACCAGGGCCAATCATTCTAATCTCTTGCAACTGATGAGTCCCAGATTGTCATATTTCATCCATGCTTGCCTTGCAAGCTTCAAATTCATTTATGCAACTAACTCTTGGATACCTCAATCAGAGCAAGTTGAACTCGTCTTTGTATCCTTGGCCTAAATAACTTCCTATTGCAGTGTCCTCTCATTTGATGAGATCACTAGCAACCCAGCTACTCATGCAAGCAATATGGAGTCATCCTTCTTTTTCTCGTCTATCACTAATTCTTGGCAGTATATCCTAATTTTTTCTTGAAAATGCACTTCTCTCCATCCCTTTTATTGTCTCCTTATGTTGGGCCTCACCATGTCTCACCAAGGCTATTATAAAAGTCTCAACATCCCCCTTACTTTTTGTATTTTCCTTCCAAACATTTTCCATTCCCTCAGGAGAATACTTAAAATATAAAATGGACTTTGTCCCCTCCTTACTTAAAACTCTTCAATTGCTTCCCATCTCTAAAAAGGTGTAAACTCCTTAACAAGGTGTAAAAGATATTTGATTATTTGTCACTGCCTATCTCCCTAGTCTTCTATTTTGTTCTTCTTGATTTTATATCCCACAAATACTAAACCGATTTAGTGCTCCCTCCCCAAATTCATGCCCCTCTGTACTACTAATTAGTACTACTACCTTTAAAACACACACACACACACACACACACACACACACACACACACACACACACAGAGGTGTATGAAGAAAAATGGTGCATAAAAAAATCTGGTGACTTGGGAGAATGTGCCTGTAATTTTTGAAAAGAATTTCTGTGACACAAGTTTTTATATTTCATAAAGTAGGCTCAAATGGCAAATCCAAATCCATCACCCATTCAACAAATGTTAAATGCCTACTAATATTGGCCAAATAATGTAAGCCAAAATTTATTTATATACATATACATATATATATATAATTTATTTATTTATTTTTTATTTTTCATTTTTTTGGAGACAGAGTCTCTCTCTGTAACCCAGGCTGGAGTGCAGTGGCGCGATCTTGGCTCACTGCAGCCTCAGCCTCCCAGGTTCAAGCGATCTCCTGCCTCAGCCTCCTGAGTAGCTGGGATTACAGGGACACGCCACCATACCAGCTAATGTTTGTATTTTTAGTAGAGACAGGATTTCACCATGTTCGTCAGGCTGGTCTCGAACTCCTGACCTCATGAGCCACCCACCTCGGCCTCCCAAAGGGCTGGGATTACAGGCATAAGTCACCGTGCCTGGCCTATTTTTTGCTATTTTAATGCATGCAACTTCAGTTATCTGTTTACTAAAATGCCTGGCAGCAATGACCAATATGGAGCTTTGTGAATTCAAATACAAGCTCTACGTACTATAATTTTTACTGAAGGTATTAACCTAAAAAACAAAAACATGGGACAGACAGGAGTATCACTCGTATAAAAAAAGGTTCAGTGGGTTGGTGAGTCAAACTCTGACCTTTCATGTGTTCACCCTTTTCTAGGGCAGAGGGTATGAACAGCACCAGCCCACTACTAAGGTCATCCCTGAAGCTCTGGTACCTCCTGGCCCATCCAGACATAGACAGTCCTCACCACATTGCCACGTAGGGTGAGTCAGCTTTGGTTGAAATTTGGATTTTTTGTCCGGGTCTGAACCTTGAAGCTGACTGGGGTATCTGGGGTCAGCAGATCTCACCGTGCACAGCCCTGTCACCAAATGCACCTGCCACTTCTTTATCTACAGTTTCTTCCTCCTGTCCTCTTGGGACTCTGGATTTCTTCACCAGAGTGAGGCTCCTTCTACCATTAACTCTCATTCAGTCTATAGTCCTATTGTCCACTGTGGTTTTGTGTATATGGCCTGAGAAACTTGGGTTCATTTTGATAGATATCTTTTGATTGTGTAAAGTTGATATAACTGATAAAAACATTGAGGACATGTACCCATGCCATGGCCAGATGGAGTTTCCAAACTGGAGACTTCTGTATTGCTTCTTTGTAAGTGGTATGCAGGACGGTCTGTTTACAAGTACTCTGGAAATCCTGTGCAGTGTGAGTTACTCTGCAGGATTAACATATTCTGCCATGTGAGATGAATCAGCTCTCCGAGGGTGACAGGCACAGAGGAAACCATGTATTCCCTGGTGCCTCAGATGAAATGATTCACCTTGCATGTGTGAGGACTTTTATTTCCAGGGAGTGGTTTCTTTACCATGGTGGAGGCATGGATTTTTGTTTTTCCTTTCAAAAAATATCCTTTGACTTTTAAAGCATGCATCTTAGTATTTCCTTTGGCAGAGAGCTAAAGTGTGACAGCATCAGAGGATAAAATAGGACATTATTTTTGCACTGTTTTGAATTATAGAGGCCATGGTACTTGTTAGAAATGGAGGGAGGGGCAGTCCAAAGCATATTTATGAAGCACTTAACATTTACTTAGTGAGATCCATCCCATGGTCTGGAAACTCTGGGAACCAATGTATCCAAAAGAGAGACAATTTTAGCTTTCCAAAGGCTAGTTAATTTACTAAATTCAGTCTGTGACCAATCTCTCCTGAGAAGAGTCCAGTGCAGTGGGCCAAATCTCACGGGCAATACCCAGGAGTGCATGAGATTGTGAATTCAACTGGGAAAGTCGTATTTGGAAATGGCTCATATCAAACCTGGAAACGAAAAGTTTGGAAGTGTCCCGTTAAAATGAACCAAACAATGGACTAGACATTCAGAGGCCTGCATCTCAGTTCCACTTCAATCCCTAATGGGTCTACTGACATCAGCAAGCCATCAGTTTCCTTACCTGTAAAAATAGATACAACATTTTCCAAACATTGTTTGTTGTTGCTGTTGTTGTTGTTGTTTTTTCAAATGAAAGCTTATACCTAAGTCTAATTTATAAAGTAGCTAAAGACAGAACCATTCTCTTGGTAACTGCAAGCTGGAGCCAGGGCTATGGCCAGTGATATTTCATTATTCTCCTCTCCACAGCCATCAACTCACCACCATGATGTGCCAAGCAGAGGGCAACGTAAACATTTTGGAGAGATGGTAGCTGAGGTCTCTGGAGTTCTAATTTTTACACAGGGAACCCTGTTTTGCTTGATGGGACACCCACAGAAGCATCCAGTATTAAAAGAGGAATTAGTACCTGAAGATTTTATGTGAAAAAGTAGCATGGGTTATTTTAATGCAACCACTGAATGATGTTGCAAGAGAGTTCGTAGGACAATTTGAAAATGAGCTTTAAGCTCATAATAAACTTTGAAAGCTCTATGGCCATTTTTGATGCCCCTCCTTTTTGTAAGCACACAGCAGTTTCTAGTCTGCCCTGCATTTTTATATGTGTTATCTCACGTGTGAGCATCTGAACAACCTCACTGCTTCACACTGTCCTGACTGAAGGCAGTTTGAGAGGAGCCTTCAGTATCTTTCAAAGATTTCTTTCTTATAAAGAAAAGGGAAGAAGGTTACTATCTGAAGAAACAAGACATTCCACTTGCCGGTGTCAACCTTGAACCCGTAGACAAATGGTCTTGACAAAATGGTCTCTTCACCCTAGCTTAGTCCCATGAATAGAAGGTCTTACATGTTTACAGATTGTCCATTTTACGCCCTGGATTTGGGTATCCATTGCTTACGTATTTAAGGATGTTAATGGTTCTAAACCTCATCCTCCTGTTTTCTCTTCTTTAATTGCAAGGGCTATGAGGAGAAAAGGGAGATAAGGAGAGAGACTGATGTGGGGGGAGAAAGTGCCTCTATGACAGAGATAGAGAATGGATCAGTCACTATGAAGGCTGTCTAAACAGTTTAGAATTTTCAAAGAAACTGGGGAACAATTCAGCAGTTATGTACTTACTCTCTGTATCCTCCCCTCCAAAAATGTGGTGGTAATGTTATAAAGACAGGAATCAATTTAAAAATGAGAGAAGAGCTGACAATGAAATATGAATGAGAAGTGCAAATTTGAGGAAAATGTTACATTGTTAAAAAACCCATAACATGAAGCTTAGGGTGAGGTATTTGTATTTATTACTAGATATAGAAATTTTTCCTACCACTCTGTTTCCTTAAAAGGAAGTAAATTCAGCCACATGACAACTGCTCCCATTGACGAATGACAGTTACTTCATATTTTGATTTCTAACTTTTTTTTTTAGTCCCTAAATTACATTTTTAGTGTTTCTTTTTGTTCTGCTCCTTTGACCTAGCCTGGAAAATCTGAAGAACATTTATTTCTTTTTCTTTTTACTCCAAAAAGCCTTTATAATTTTCTTTTATAAACCTGAAGTACAAAAATAATGGTACTTTAAACACATATGGGTAAAGGACATTTTCATTTGTAGTAAGACAATATAGTCATAATTAAAATCCATAGTTCAAGGAACTTTAACTTTTATCCTTTTAAAAAACATTAAGTGGCCAGGCACAGTGGCTCATGCCTGTAAATCTCAGCACTTTGAGAGGTTGAGGCATAAGGATTGCTTGAGCCCAGGAGTTCAAGACCAGCCCAAGCAACATAGCAAGACACTGACTCCACTTAAAAAAAAAAAAAAAAAATTAGCCAAGTGTGGTGCATGCACCTGTAGTCCCAGCTACTGGGGAGGCAGAGGAGGGAGGATCATTTGAGCCCAGGAGTTGGAGCTTGCAGTGAGCTGTGATTGTGCCACTGCAATCAAGCCTACATGACAGAGCAGATTTTGTCTCAAATATAAATAAATACATAATAATCAAGTGGTTTATAATTATTAGAAATTATCTATCATTTATCATATACAGAAGGACTTATAAATTTACAGACTGTACATTTTACGGCCTAGACTTAGGCATCCAATGTTCATTGACAACAAATGCAGTTCCTGACAAGGGTATTGCTAGTCTAGAGCTAACAGAGCATGGAGCCAATGTACCCAATGTTTGGGGATCCACTCTAGAGGTGTAGAGAGTTGATGCAGCTTCCAAAAGTTGTTTTTTTCTTCACCCATTGTCTGTGTACTGCAATAATCTCATGCTCATGTGTTAATGTTAAATGTTCTGTTATTTAATATGTCCTTTAAAACTTGATAAAAGCAAATCTCACTAAATATATGGCAGCTAATACATATAGCACAAAGAAACTTCAGTATTCTATCTGTTCTGGTGTTTTAATCTCAAAGCAATTCAGAAATAAGTTTTGGCAGCTAAGGAAAATTATATACTGATTACACGAACCTGGTATAGTGCAAATGAGCAATAGAAGTCTATTCCTCAACCTTGTGTAACAATATATTGGTGATGTTTTATACAGAATTTAAAATAAAATAGCTTTCTTTTCCAAGGTAATTTTTGTGTTATAGCTACAAACTGATCTTTTTTTAAAGCATTATTTCAAGCCAGTTCCTCTTTAAAGTGATCTTTATTTTTCAATATGAAGTGCTCCATAGCCCAGAGAGTAACTCTTATTAAATGCTTACTATGTATCAGACACTGTTCTCGGCTTGCTATGTATTTTATCTCATTTAATTTTACAATGACCTTATGAGGCAGGGATTTTTATTACTGGCATTTAACTAACTTGCTGAAGGTCATGCAGATAGAGATGGGTGAGGATAAGATTTGAAGTCCGGCAGTCTGACTTCAGAACCACTATAGTAAGTCACTACATGGTACTTCACAGATTAAGACCAGAGCTAGATAATCTCTTCAGGCATGACACAGAAAAAGATTACACAACTATGACTGAAATATTTACTTCATCTCAAACTCTGCTTCCTCTATCTTAAATTATTAAGGCTTAAGAATGAAATAAAACTAATTATGTATATGATGTGATTTGGCTGCGTCCCCACCCAAATCCCATTTGAATTGTAGGTCTCACAATCCCATCTGTCATGGGAAGGATGCGGTGGGAGGTAATTGAATCATGGGGATGGTTTTTTCCCATGCTGTCCTCATGACAGTGAATAAATCTCATGAGTTCTGATGGTTTCATAAAGGGCAGTTCCCCTGCACACGCACTCTTGCCTGCCACCATGTAAGATGTGCCTTTGATCCTCCTTTACCTTCTGCCATGATTGTGAGGCCTCCCCAGCCCTGTGGATCTGTGAGTCCATTAAACCTCTTTTTCTTTATAAATTACCCAGTCTCGGGTACTTCTTTATAGCAGTATAAAAATGGACTAATACAGTATGACTTTCTGTAACAAAGAATCATCATCTGGGAAGCAATATTGATATTTATAAAAACTACTTAAGCTTTCCAGATTACTGCAATATCTGATGTTTTTCTGGAACTGGAGTTTTCTAGAGTGGATGGAGCTTGTTCATCACCAAGGTACCACTCTAGTACAGCCCTCTTTACCTTCTATTTTGGCCCCAGTGATACAACGTTTTGCCATTTAAAAAAACAAAAAAAGAAACAAACAAAAAAAAAACCACCTCAACATACGTTGGGAAACTGTAGAGATAATACACAGAGAGATGACTCCAACATAGGGGCCTTTCTTTAGGTTCTGAATTAGTCTGGGGAGACCCAGAAGACCACTGTTGGGCTAGAAGATCCACTTGTAAACTGGATTTTAAAAGACCCTAAAATATATGGTTCAAAAAGTCTAGCATCCCCTTGAAGAATCTCACCTGCATAAATGTTAGGCACTTTATGAATCTGGAACTCAAGCAGGTTCTCTGAGTTCCCTGGGTCATGGGCATTTAGCATTAGACGGCACCTTGGGAATTAGCTTGTCTAATTCTTCACCATTTTGCCAATGAGGAAATCAAAGAACATAGAGATTATGAGTTTGCATGATGTCCCAGAGCCTGCCAGTGATAACACTGCAATGGGAAGTAGGTTCTCTGGCTCTAATTTCAGGATTTTTCAATGAACTGAGTTGGACTTCATTCCAAGCACAGCCACTGACCTTTTAGATCGGTGGTTGTGAGTCAGTGACTCTTTTCTCTCTGTCCTTATTGGCAGGAATTCTGGGTAGAGGTTGTTACCCTGACTTACAGTTATCTGGTCATGCAGCTGAATGCTCAACACCCTATCAAGTAGAGGCAGAGAACTAAAAACACACACACACACACACATTCAATACTACATGCAGTGTTACTAGATGTTATTTTAATGTTCTTGACTGTAACATTGGAGAACATTGCTTATTGATAAATACCTATGTAACTAAAATCTTATTTTCACCCAAATCTTTAAGAAGCATAGATGGAGAAAAACATGATATAAAACACACCTTTTTTTTTTTTTTTTTTTTACCTTATTATCAATTTAAATGTAGATTTGGGGGAAATATTATATGTTTTCTTTGTGGAAGTGTTTGCATTAAACCAATGATAGACTTCAATAAGTCCTACTTGCAAAGAAAGAACAAAAAAAGACATGTTGAGAAGTTTCTACAGTTCTGAGACTTGGCATGCCTGTTCACGCTAGTGCCTGCCAAGCCTGGGTGTGGCATCCTACAGGTAACATGACATACCAGGAGCAGCTGCAACAACAGCACCAACAAAAGCAACAGGTGTTGTTGGGCCTCTGGTTTCCAGGCGCTTGAGACACAGCAGGTGTTCCTTCATTTTGGGACTGCTGCCTTTTTCGCATTTCAGCTACTTCAGGACCCAACTGGCTGAAAGAGATTAAAAAAAAAAATGGGGTATGAAAAAAGCAGTAAGGATAAGTTACCTATGCTGAAGGAAGGCTCATTTCACTAAGGGAGGAGGGAGATAATTTAAGAAAAGGTAAAACAAGGAAGCTTGAGAAGTCAAACTAAAAGTTCTCAGGAAAACTTTTTAGAAGAATGTACTAAAAACTTTGGGGAGGAACATCTACCATGATCTGCTGCATAAAATTATAGCAACAAAGTTGCCATGTAATCAAGATTGTTGGTAAAGTAAATATGATAAGGTTTGAAAATTTATTTTTAACTTCCTTCTTTACTCAAGAATGATTAAGTCTGCCTTTTTTATGGACACCATTCAATGATTATAGAGGGTGTATGTAACTCGTTTTTCCACTAATGTTTACAGTAAGATAAACTGAGCTTTATAAATGATTGTTGCATGGTTTCTAACTATATAAGAGTATGAGGAAGATCAAGTTTATTCTTGGCCCTCTCTCACTTCCTTTGAAACACTCAATATCCTTTTTGGCACTTTTGACTCATCCTCCAGAGGCCTAACCTTAATAACATTACCAAAGGGCCTTATTTTCTGTTAGGTGTCAGTGTTGCAAAGGCATTAGCTTCTCTTCCTCCATCGCCCAAATTTATTGTTATTTAATAGAGACTCAGGGGAAAATAAAAGTCATCAAATTCAGGGGAATTACTCTGGTGGAATTTATATATCATGGCAGATAAAATAAATAGTGGGATACAGAGTGTCCTATCTGTGATCTTACAAATAAGGCCAAATGAGTTGCTACCTATTTATAGGACCAATCCTGATCTAAGACTGCGTTGAGGATTAAAATAAAAAGTTTCATCTTAGGGTAGTATCAGATTTAGCATGAACTCTTAGAAAAAGTAATGCAATCTACTGAATGATGTTTTTCATAAATATGTCATGTATGTAAATCATACACATACATTGTCAAATGTGTGGCTGAGAGCAGTACTTATTAAAACTATAAAGTGCTTCAGGTTATTTTGGCATTATGAGCTCATTATTTTAAAATGATATTTTCGGTTCTGAATACAATGATAAACACTTTAAAAAATACTGTGTTCTTGAAAACCAGATAACCACATTTTTTGACCGGAAACAGAGCAGAAAACCACAGAGGTAGGTAAATGGGGTCTAAAGCCACAGTCATTCTGCAATTCAGATACTGAAACAGAAGCGGGCAAAGGTCCCACACTCCAGTGAGGTGTCAGATGCTCCCCTAGGAGGAGTGGGAGTCTGATTCCAGGTTGCCTGCATAAAATCAGGGGCTGTGATTGTGCCATTCACAAAAAAGTACTGAAAAAATTATTTCTGCTATTCAGTAATGCCTAGCTGCAGAAAGGGTAGGATGCAGAAAAAGCCATCCAGATTAGACTTCAGCCAATCAGCTTATTTGTTCAGTGACTGCGTCAGGGAATTTTCCAAAATCACTGCCAGATGGCAGGGAATCCTGAGATACTGATAAAAGAACTGCTTCAAGACTAAGGGTCTTAAGGGGATTAGTGGAAACAAATGAAAAGCATTACATTATGAAGAGTAAGTGACAGTAAGAAATACATCTCTCACTCAATGTGTTACCTGAAAGCAAAAATCCATATTAACACCAGAAAACAGACAACCAACAATTAGGAGATTAATATATTCCTGATCAAGTGGTAATAACAGAATCACCTAAAATTAGTTTAACAAATATATATTTAAGATAAACAATGTGATAAAGAAAAGAATACAATTTAAATGGGAGAACAATAAATTAGAAAACATATCTGACTTCCCCTTTTCCAATTTGGATGCCTTTTGGATGCTTGCACCTCCAGGTTTATTGCAGCACTATTCACGATAGCCAAGGTGTCCAAAACCAAGGTGTCCAAAACTAGATTAATGAATAAAGAAAATGCGGTATATATACAACATGGAATACTAATTTAGCCATTAAAAAGAATGAAACCCTGTCATTCATAGCAACAGGGATGGAACTGGGAGACATTATATTAAGTGAAATAAGCAAGGAACAGAAAGTTAAATACCACATATTCTCACTCATATGTAAAAGTTTAAAAAACACTGATTTCATAGAAGTAAAAAGAAGGGCATAGCATACCAGAGGCTGCGAAGGGTAGGAGTAAAGGAGGAATATGGACACATTGACACATTTTTTAAGGGACATAAAATGGCAGCTAGATAGGAGAAATAAGTTCTAGTGTTCTACATCACTGTAGGATGATTAAAGTTAACAATAATATATAGTTTCAAATAGCTGGAAGGAGGATATCGAAAATTCCCGACAGAGTAATGATAAATGTTTGAGATGATGAATATGCTAATGACCCTGACCTTATCACTCTACATTTTATGTACTGGAACATCATTATGTACCCCATGAATATGTACAATTATTATTTGTCAATTAAAAACAAATAATAAAATAAAATAAATTATAAAACAAAATTGGCAAATATGAAATAAGAAAAGACATAATGGGAATGTAAAAACAAACACAAATAGCTATTAAAAGATTTACACATAATCAGCTCTTTCTCAAACAATCCCAAAGATGGTGCCAAGGAATATACTCAGAATTCAGCAAAGAGTGATAAAAAGCTAAAACATGAAAAGAGAATTGAGATAAATAGACCAGTAACATTGAAAGGTCCCAATATACACCCAACAAGATTTTCTTCATAAGGGGAGAAATAATGGATTGTCAGGAAAGTCATAATATTTTAAGGAAAATTGGCCAAGAACTCCCTACAATTGGAAGAAAACAAAACAGAACAAAGCCTCACATAAAGGAGTATGCCACATGCTGAGTAGGATGAATAAAAATAAAAATAAAAATAAATCTACACTTCTACACAAAATAGTAAAAACACATCTAGACGATAAAGACAAAAGCTGAATTACCCACACACAAGTAATACTTTGATTGACAGTGGACTTTCCATGAGCAATATTAGATGCTGAAGACAGTGGGCAATGGAGTAATGTGTTCCAAGTGCTGAGGAATAATAATCATCCTACAATTTTATATGCAGCTAAATAAAAATTCAAGAGTGAAGATTATTTCTGATAAACTCACTGAGTAGATTACTCAAATATTTGCTGGAACCTACTTCAGTCAGAAGAAAACAAAATTAGAGGGAAGGAGTAGAATATAAGAAAAAAGAACTCAAATTGGTAAAATAGGATGCTGAACTTAATGACCTGGCTAAAATAAAAGTACATTTCTCTGTATAGATACACTCAATAATTAAATTTAAGATTACATCAATTACAAAAATGAGTGGACTGCCCTAACCCTCTAATGAAACAGATTTTGTAGACATCTCAATGTCCCCATATTATTAAGTCCCAGAGTTATTTTGCCATCTCCTTCTGGGCCAACAGCATTTTACACTACAGTGGACTGAAGTTGCCCCTCCAAAATCTATTTGTTGAACTCCAAACCCCCATTGTGATGGTATTAAAAGCTGGGGCCTTTGGGAGGTAATTAGCTCATGATAGTTGAGCGCTCATGAATGGGATTAGGGCCCTTATAAGAAGAGGCCAGAGAACTGGATTGCTTTTCCCCACCATGTGAGGATACAGAAAGACAATCTTCTACAACTAGGAAGCAGGCCCTCACCAGACACCAAATAGGCCACCACCTTGATCTTGGACTTCCCAGCCACCAAAACTGTGAGAAACAAGTTTACGTTGTTTTTAAGCTACCCAACTATGACACTTTGTCTACAGTAGTCCAAACTGACTATTTTAACTCCACCCTCTTTGAAATACTTTCTTCTCTCGCCTCCTGGGCACCACACTCACCTGTCTTTCTCATCATTTCTTTGCAGTCTACTTTCTTGTTTCCTTTTCATCTTCCTCGCTTCCAAATTTTGAATGGCCACAGTGTTCTTTCTTCTCTATCACTTCTTTGATGAACTCATTGAGACTTTTTTGGGTCTACCAGCTTTCTGTACAAAATTCTCAAATTTACATGCCCAGTGAAGACAATTTTCCTGAATTCAGGATGCATATATCCAGCTACTTAATATCTTCACTTGGCTTTCTCAAACTTAACATGCTCTAATCTGCCCTCATTATCTTTTCCCAAAAAAGTGTTCTTCCCACAGTTTTCCCAATTTTAGTGAATGAAAAGCCTCATCCTTCTCATTATTCACACCAAAAAACCCTGGACTCATCCTTGACTCCTCTATTTCATTTGGATGTCACATCAGCAGATCAGCAAATTTAAGACTTCTAAACTGGTATCCCCCACCCATTTTCTGTTTCTACCACTTCCTGTCTCCTTCTATTACAATTCCATTTTATTCTGTTCTCAAGACAGCAGCCAGTATGAGCCTTTCAAACCTAAGTCAGATAATTTCAGCAAAGACTCTTCCATTCAAATCTAATCCAAATCTTCCAGTGGCTTACCATCTGTATTCAGAGTGAAGTTCTTACAGTTTGCTTTTTTGTTACTCCCCTGAATGTATCTCCTTTTCTCTGCTTCAATCACAATGGCCTCCTTGCTGCTCCTCAGCCATGCTTGGTACAATTAGGCGTCAAGACCTTTGCACTTGTTCCACACTTAGGGTTTCACTCCTTCAAGTATTTACTGAAATGTTACATTCTCCTTGAAACCTTCCTGACCGTCTTATTTAAAAATGAACTCCCTCACCCCATCCCCAGTATGGCCTGTTACCTTTTCCTGTTTAACTTATCGCCATATAATGTATCACCACTAGTCATACTACAAGTTTTACCTGTTTGTTTGTCTAACCAAGAAGCCAACAAATTTGATGAAGGTAGACACTTTTGTCTGTTTCGTTCATTGTTGTGAAATGCTTGGCACATACTAGGTACACAAATATTTGTAGAATGGTTAATTTTACAGCATTCCTATTAATGATAAGAAGAAAACAATAAAGTCTATATACCCAACATTCAAAATTATTAATTTTGCAGCCACTGCATCAAAATTAGAAAAAAATAAATATTGGAAAAGGAAACACAAAGTTTACTATTTACAAATGATATGGTTATTTACATAAAAATTCCAAGAGATTCAGTGATATTAGAGGGAGCTCAAGAGGGATGTCAGTTTAAGTTTTAAAATATCATATACTTCTAATAACGAATTTGAATATATAAGAGAAATAAAGGCATAATTCAAATCAATAGCAAAACCAAAACAGTAACTGGTAATATTTATAACAAAAGTTGTATAAGAACTTTATAGAAATACTACAAAACTTTATCAAAAAACATAAAATAAGACCTGAATACAGAGTTAGGTTATTTTCTCAAGTGGGAAGACCAAAATCTTAACTGTCGTAAATTATTTTATAAATTCAATGTGATTGCAGTAAAAATTCTAATTGAATCATTCATGGAACGTAAGAAATGAATTCTAAAACTTACATGGAAGACTGAAGGGCAAAGTATAATCAAGACATGTCTGAAAATAAAAATAAGTGGGAGCATTTGTTCTATTAATAATATAGAATCATAATAATTAGGCAATGGCATGGGAACAGATATGTAGATCAAAATAATAAAACTCTCAGACAGCTGAGGTTTCTCAGGCATTTATGCAATCCTGGCTTAAATTAGAGTATGCATCTTTATGATTTAGGAATGACAGATTACTCAAAAATGGTGTTGAGATATTTGCACTTATATATAAAAAATTACACCTCCAAGTGATAATACTTGCAAAAATAAACTCAAAAAATGAATTAAAAAAAGTTACAAATTCTAAGACTGTCATAAAAATGTAGACTATAGCTTCAGAGCAGAAAAGGATTTCTTACTACAAGATCAAGCTCAAAAAGAAAAGCTCTTTTTATATAGTTTAGTTTATTAAAAACTTTTGAGCAAATAAGGAAACCATAAATAAAAGAAAAATAGAGAATCATACTGGAAAATACAAAGGAATATTATCCATAATAAGAAGTAACAGATTGCAATTTAACAACATAAAAACCTAATAGAAAAATTGGCAAACAAATTTGGAGGCAGTTCATAAAAGAGGAAAATATAAATACTGCAAATTAAATGAATAGATGCTCAGAACTATTAAACAGAGAAATGTGGATAAAAAAGTATTCCACATCCAAATTTTCCACAGTTAAAAAATCATATAATATCAATTTTGGAAGAGTATTTGGGTAAATTAAAAACTCCTCACATTAATGGTAGGAATATACATTGAGAAATCACTTTGAAGAACAATATTGACTACACGTAGTTCACAATACACATAACCTATGACAAATTCCATTTTTATATTTATACACTGGAGAAACTCAAACCTGTATATGAAGACACTAATTACAGTATATTTAATACCTTAAATTGGAAACAATCTGTTATGGACTGAATGCTTATGTCCCCTCAAATTCATATGCTGAAATATAATCCCAAATGTAATGATATTTGGAGATAGGGCCTTTCAGAGGTAACAAGAGCAGAGCCCTTATGAATGGGATTAGTACTCTTACAGGAAGAGGCCAGAGAGCTGGTTCTTCTTCTCTCCATGTGAGGACATGGAAAGTAGATAGTCATCTGCAACCAGGAAGCAGGCCCTCATCAGACACCAAATAGGCCATCACCTTGATCTTGAACTTTCCAGCCTCCAGAACTGTGAGAAATAAATGTCTCTTATTGATAAGCCACCTATATATGGTATTTTATTATAGCAGCCCAAACTAAGATAGAAATTGGTACTAAGAAGTGGGGTGCTGCTATACCAAATACCTTAAAATGTGAAAGCAGCTTTGGAACTAACCAAGAGTTGTGAAGTACATCTAGAAGAAACCAAGATTGTCATGAAGGGACTTTTAAAGGTGATTTGGTTAGGGCTCAGAAAGGAAAGAGAAGAGCTGCAGAGAAAGCTTCCATCTTCTTAAAGAATACATATGTAATCATGGACAGAGTGTTAGTAGAAATATGGATAGTGAAGGCCATTTTGATGAATTCTCAGACTGCAGTAAAAGCATGTTATTATCCTCATTAACACTGTAAATTTCACTGTCCTTTTCTCCATCTTGTGCAATGGAGAACAGGCAATTCTCGTTATTAAGCAGCAAACAATTTGGCTGAATTGTGTTCATATTATTAGTGTTTTGTCGAAGTTGGGACTCGTGAGCAATGAAGTCAGATATTTAGATGAGGATATTTCTAAGCAAAGTATTGAAGGCGTGGCTTTGTTCCTCCTGACTGTTCAGTAAAATGGAGAAGAGAGAAATGATGTGAAGAGGGACTTATCAAACAACAAGAAACTAGAACTTATGAGCTTGGAAAATTCTCAGCCAATCCATATTGCACAAAATGAGAACGCATGTTTAAAAGAGAACACTAAGAGTATTACCAAGCCACCATTTGATAAGGAGATTAGTATGGTGTGAAGCATGGACTGAATTAGCTACCTCAGCAGGAAAACTGCCAGTTTGAACTGAATGGGAAGGATATGGGAAGGAATGAAGATATGTTGTCAGACTTTTTGGATTTTACCGGGAAGACCATAAAACTTTTCAGCTGCAAACATGATTTATTCTTCAAGACAAGGGAAGAATGACCACAAAAAAGTGATTCAGAGATCATCAGGGCTTCATCCCATGTTGCAAAGGGTGGAGGAAGAATTGCCTCATTTTCAACAAGTTAGATTACCTCCAGTCAAAGGTGTAGAGGTAGGACTGGGAGGAGCTTTGGAGGTTTGGTGCCTGCCCAGCAGAACCCTGGGATTGAGACCCAAATTTGGCAGCAATATCTCAAGTCTACTGGGTCTGGAAAATGGGACCTCTGCCCCAGTGGGCCTGGAGTGCACAGCATCAAGCACAGGAGGATTATTCTCCAGCCCTGAGATATAGATTTGACTTGCTAGGTTTTGGACTTACTTAAAAGCTGTCACTCTTTTCTTCTTTCCTATTCCTTTGCTTCTGAAATGGGAATATCTATTCTACATCTGTCCCACTACTACAGTTTGGAGGTACACAACTTATTAGGCTGGTGCAAAAGTAATTGTGTTTTTTGCCATTAAAAGTGGCAAAAATCACAATTACTTTTGCACCAACCTAATATTTGGTTTTACATGTTCATAGCTGGAGAGGAGTTCTGTCTCTGAATGAATGACACCTTGAGAATCACTCATATCTGATTTATATGATAGTTAGATAAGACTTTGGACTTGAGACTTGAGAACCAATGCTAGAACAAGTTAAGACTTTTGAGGCTACTGGGATGGAAATAATGCATTCTGCATGTGAAGACATGAACTGTGGAGAGCCAGGAGCAGAATGTTAAATACTGAATGTGTGTGTCCTCCTCAAACGAGTATGTTGAAATCTAATCTCCACGGTGATATCAGGAGGCGGGGCCAATGGACGGGGTCATGAGACAGTGACGGTGGAGGCCTCATGAATGAGATTAGTGCCCTTAAAAAAGGGACCCCCAGATAACTCTCCTGCTGTCTTTTCACCCTGTGAGGATAAAATGAGATGTCAGTAGTCTGCAACCTAAAAGTGGGCTCACACCAGAACCCAACCATACTGGCACCTTGATCTCAGACTTTCAACATTCAGAGAAATACCATAAGAAATAAATTTCTGTTGTTAAGTTATCCAGTTTATGGCATTTTGTTATCGCAGCCTGAGCTAAGACACAACCAATATTCTCACTTTTCCAGGAATGAATTTTAAAATGGTGATATAGTTATATGTTAATATACAAAACAGCTCTTAAAATGAGTAACTTAGATCTATATGAATCTACCTGAGGCAATCATAAAACAATGTTGAATAACAAATGCTGCAAAATATTAAATACAGTATCAATATAATTTTCATAAGCATACAAAACAACAATACATATCTTTTCTGGACAATATATGTAACATATGCAGTTACAGAGCATGGACTGGATCCATTACTGGGTGTTTCGGAGGATGACGATCAGGGTGTGATTGGAAAAGAAAGAATTTCAACTTTAATCATTTCTTTAAAAAAGATCTGAAGAAAAAGCAAAATATTTATAGTTATATGTTGGTACTGAGGCAGAGCACAGTGGCTCACATCTGTAATTCCAGACCTTTGGGAGGATCACTTGAGGCCAAGAGTTTGAGACCAGCCTGGTAACACAGTGAGACTCTATCTTTACAGAAAATAAAAAATGTAGCCAGGCATGGTGGCATACATATGTAGTCCCAGGTACTTGCTCCTTGGGAAGCTGAGGTAGGAGGATTGCTTGAACCCAGGTGTTTGAAGCTGCCATGACCTAGGATCGCACCATGTACTCTAGCCTGGGTGACAAAGCAAGAGCCTGTCTCAAAAAAAAAAAAAAAAGAAAAAAGAAAAAAGAAATAGGGTTTTGGGTATGGGAGTATTTATTTTATTATCTTTTATACTTATCTATATTTTCTTTTCTTTTTCACACATATACACACACATTTTATATATATATATATATAGCTTTATACCAGGCAGGAATTTCTTGTCTATCTCCTGAAAATTTGCAGACTCAAAAACTTTCTTGAGAATTGACTACCTTAATTTTCTCACTGTTAAATACTCAATTTTGAAACAATCCGAAGTAAATGCCATCTTGGATATCCATTTATTCATGAAATCTCTGAGATTGTTGTGGTTTGAAATCACTGTAGAGGGGTTCAAATATTATTTGTCAGATTTGCAAGAGCAAGGCCGGGCATAGTGGCTCATGCCTGAAATCCCCGCACTTTGGGAGGTTGAGGTGAGCAGATCACTTGAGGTCAGGAGTTCAAGACCAGCCTGACCACACATGGTGAAACCCTGTCTCTACTAAAAATACATAAAGTTGGCAGGCATGGTGGCAGGAGTCTGTAATCCCAGCTATTTGGGAGGCTGAGACAGGAAAATCGCTTGAACCCAGAAGGTGGAGGTCACAGTGAGCTGAGATTGCGGCACTGCACTTCCAGCCTGGGCAACAGTGCAAAACTTCGTCTCAAAAAAAAAAAAAAAAAAGAACTAAATAAGTACATAAATAAAACGATTTGCAAGACTTTCACTCTCTTCTATGTTTTTCGGCTGGCTTAAAAAGAAACATCACAGGCAAACGCTTTATTTGTGCTCTTCTGAAGTAATTGTGTATGCTGTCCCATAATCATCTTCCTTCGGGAAACAAATTCCTACTCATTGATTTCCTTTGGGTAGTTTCCATACCATTTGGAACAAATCACTCCTGTTTTTCTGACTGATTTCTCTAAGTCCCTGAATACCAGCAGTTCAGCATCTTATCTGTATTTCCAGTCTAAACTTCTGGACCGCCCAGCAAGCAATGAGGTATATTTTGCTACCTAGCTGGCGCGTCTGAATAATTAGACACAGAGCAGGCGGAAGACGCACTATCTCAGAGAGCTGCTTAGTGACAGTGCCTAGGAAGCTCCTTCCCAAACCCCTGCCCGTGGTAAGTAAGCATGGAAAATGGCTGCATGCCCTCAGGTGATCACATCCAGGAACCCCTATTTGCTTCTACTTCCTGTGCATCACTGCAAACTGGTGCTCAGGGGATTGGTGTGGGTTTATCAGTAAATACAGAAGGGAAAAAATCTGTCTGTTATTTTTTTTTCCTTCAGGTCACCGATTTTAATTTTTTAAGCCAACCACATTTTCTTAATGTTATAAGTTAAAAAAATGAAAAGTTATGTAAAATGAAGCATAACTATGGACTGACACTCTCAAATATTTTTTAATATGTCGAGGTCAATTCTTTTTTCCTCCTCCCTACCTCCCTATGGAGGAAGAGTGTAAAAAACCCATTTGATTTCACATGGTGGAGGAGAACAAGGCAGGAGAAGCTGGTTTCTCCTTTGCAAAGAAGGATGCACCTGTGCACAAAACTGGGACTTCAGATTTTTTTGAGCTGAGCAAGGATGGAAAGTGTTTTACAGCTGGCATCCTATCAGACACCTGTAAAAACACTTCATCTAGTCCTTATGGTGAGGTGCTGGGAAAGCTGGTATGGAATAAATACTAATGGACTCAGCATAATGGTTTTCCTTTCAAAGCTTAGGCAAATTTATTAGTAAGGAACTCATATAAATCAGGTGTACTAATCACAGAAGGTTTTTCATTGTTGTGCATTAGTTATATCTTCCAAGAAATGCTTTAACTTCTCGCTGTCCACAATTTTACTCTTACTTCTTTTCCTTCCCCAGGGTCAGGTGCAATGATCAAAACCATCTCACAGGTTGAACAATGAGCCAAATAAAACAAAATACAATGTAAAAAGGATAAATTTAAGGATACAAACTTAGGTCTAAAAACACTGTTACGGCTAGGATGGGAGAAACATGGTTTAGCAGGAGCATATGAAAAATTCGGGACAGTAAATTCAGCATTAACCAACAGTGTGATGTTAAAATAGTCAATGGGAATTTAGAATGCATTAACAGAAATGTTTTCTAAAACAAGATGTAATAGATATTCTCTGGGCTGGTTAAACAGATATGTTCAATTCTGCTCACTACAATTTAAGAAATAAATTGAAATATGTTCAGAAGACTAAAAGGAGGAGAGTTAACAAGAACTCATGAGCGTCTTACAAGAACACTACTTTTAGAACAAAGGTGTTTCCTCTAAAGAAGAGAAAGATAATCAAAATCATAATTTTCTAATCACTGAGGTGATGCCATGTAGAAGAGGATAAGAGGATATGCATTCACTTGTAAGATCCCAAATGTTAGAACATGGATTGACAAATAGAAGCAATAGAAAGACTCTTGATTCCATATATAGAAAGTCTCACTGATACTCAGATAAGATCTTAATTCACCTGTAAGATGAGCCTCAAGCCAAGCATTCTTGAGTATTTAAGTTACCGGTGAACAAGTCCTTGAAAGAGGTTGATTTAAAGGGGCCTCAAGTTTACACAGATGATTAGACAGAAAATCTCTCTTGGTTCTGAGGTTACTATTCCTGAAATGGGCTGCCTAACCTAACTGCTCTCTTCAAAATACAGCTGGGACTGAGATGATGAATCTCTATTTCTATCAATCTGGACATTCTTATAGATTATATTGTCAATCCTTGAGCATTGACTAATATTATTCTTCACCATTTTGTTTAGATATTGTTTTCCAATAGGATTGAAAAACTCTTATGAGCAAGGGCTGTGTGTGTGTGTGTGTGTGTGTGTGTGTGTGTGTGTGTGTGTTTTCCTGGAATCTCAGTGTTCTCTATTGTAGATGCAAAATAAATATTAATTATTGAGGATGATGAATATGACAGATTTCTCTGATTACTAAAAACATCTATTTTCCCAAGGCAGAGATTTGGAAGTTTCACATATAATTCTTACAGCCCTAAAGCACAGTGTCAAGTCTGAATGGTGCTCCTCATCCTTTCCCAAAGTATCCCTCACAGAGGAAGGGAAAAATTGAAGTCTGAATGACCTGCTGCAATGTAAACACTTATATTTTATTTTATTTTAAAATCCACATAACATCTGGGATTTTGATATATATTATACATAAATATAAAAATAAAAGTTTCATATTCTCAACTTTGGAAGAAAAAAAAATGCTCCTCCATCTTTCTTAATGGTCAAGATGCCGTTGAAGTAAGATCAATTTTGGAAAATTAGGCTGAATTGGAAAATAAATGAGTCTACACATCAGAATTAGTTCTCATCTCACTCTTGAAGTCACCAAATTTTTAGGATTTAAACTTACAGCTATAAACAGGGCAGTCTCCTGTATCACCACTCCCAAGCTGTATTACAATATGATGAGTAAACAAGCTCTAGAGTCAGGCTGCCTCTGTACAAATCTTGCCTCTGTTATCAACTGGATGACCTTTGGTTAGTTACTGAAGCCAGCGATCCCCAACTTTTTTGGACCAGTTTCATGGAAGACAATGTTTCCATGGATGGGGGTGGGGGATGGTTTTGGGATGATTCAAGCACCTTACATTTATTGTGCACTTTATTTCTATTATTATTACATTATAATATATAATGAAATAATTATGCAACTCACCATAATGTAGAGTCCGTGGGAGCTTTGAGCTTGTTTTCCTGCAACTAGACATTCCCATCTGGGGGTGTTGGGACACAATGACAGATCATCAGGCATGAGATTCTCATAAAGAATATGCAACCTAGATCCCTCGCATGCGCAGTTCACAATAGGATTTGTGCTCCTATGGGAATCTAAAGCCACTGCTGATTTGTGGGGAGGCAGAGCTCAGGTAGTAATGCTTGCTGGCCTGCTGCTCACTTCCTGCTATGAATCCCAGGTCCTAACAGGCCACAGACCAATACCTGTCCATGGCCCAGGGGTTGGGGACCCCTGACTTTACCTATTCTTATCCTTGTTTCCTCATTGGCAGATAATAATTGATAATAATAGAACACAAAAGTACGTCCATTCTGCTACAAGAGCTGAATGAATCTGACACGTAAACACTTGGAACAAATCTTTACAATTATAGTAAGTGCTCAGTATGTGGTAGCTCTTTCAAGGTAACACAGAGGAGAGCTGTTCATAATGTTGCCAAAAGTTAGTGTGGTTCAATGTTTTAGTGCTACAGATGTTGAAGGTTTTCGTCATTATCTTCCTGCTGAGAGATCATTTCACTTATATGGTGGGATGTAAAGTTTTTGTATTCATTGGCTGGGATCTTCCTATCTCAGGGTTCTACACAAAGGCTTAGTCAGTGAGGAAGAAGGACTAATGGTTTGGTTTATTATTTCACCATTGACACTGTGCTTTTTATCACATGTAAATGAACTGAGCCTCAAGTGACTCATAGTACCCACAATCAACTCGTTATCCAACAATCAAACTTCATTATAATCGCGCTGTCTTGTCATGGTTGTTGAAAGCATCCAGTTTTACCATGCTGTTGTTGATTCAGTGTCGGTCCCACGAACTTATCTGCTAAATAAGCCAAATTTGTGAAGCCCACTTTAGCACTGGGGTGGACAAGGAAGCCATTCACCAAGTACAGATAGTTATTCTTAGTTGTGACAAATTTTCCCTGTGAGGAAAAGCAACTCACTTCTCAATTTAAAATTTCTGATAGGTACCCTGCTTCAGCTAAGCCAGCATATATCTATGCAACTGAGCAAGCTTTCAATGCCACCTCTTAATTCATGACCCATTTATCTGAAAAGAGTTGCCCTGGAGTAATACTACTACTCCTGGAACGGTATACTTGTTAGTGCATTTTTTTTTTAAATCGCCATTTTTATGATTATATTAAAACGATCAGAAATTCAAGAAATAAATCCTTTGTGCATTCAGACTGAATAACTGCTAAGAATACGGTTCTGGTCCATACTTTGGGTGGTCAGAATCTGGCTCCATCAGTGCGTATATCCATGTAATTTCTTTTCCGACTTGATATATAATCTTCACTGAGATGTCACTTGATGGCGAGTCAGCAGTTCTCTCTTCATGTTCATAATATTTACATATACGTAGTTATATATAAATACGTAAAAAGAGTATAAAATAGTTGCTCCGGTGCTTTCCCCTATTAACGTACTGAATCAGATTAGCACCAGCTGCCTCCTTGTTTTGGCTCATGTGTATCTATTGGTCACATTTAAAAGCATCACTCAACAGAGCTCTTTGACATGGGCACTTGTGTAGCTGCTAGTTTTTGTCCCCAGAAGGTTAAGCCATTTCTATGCCACAGGCCATCACATTTTTCACTCTTATTATTCTGCACTTCTATCAACTTTCCATTTGCTTCTTTTGGCTATGCCCTTTAGGGGGTATTGGCTCTGGAATAAGAGAGATCTGGAATTGAATCACAAAGTTCTGCCTTGTACTGGCTGTGTGGCATTGAATTAGTTACTTAACCTCTGCCTCTGTTTGCAAAATAGGAAAATGATACTTGCTTCATTCAGTAATTGTAAGGAATGAAAGAAACCCTATTTATTACTAGTTTTTACTACCAACTGAAACAAGGAGCCAAGTGAAAAGCACTCGATAATTTGTAATCCCAATTATAACAATTGTTTCTAATGTTGCTATTACTCCTGGCCCAATTTCTGTTTTCATATTTACAACAAACAGCTGGTGACATTTCTTCAGAATTTCATAATGGGTTTTTAAATATCAATTCAAGGGTGATAGATTTATTTGCTAATTACCAAATAACAATGTTAACACAAGTCAAAATTTGGGTCTTTGCTATTCAAAATGTAGTTAGTTCCTGGACCAGCAGGCGGCATTCTGGCATTCCACCAGGAGGTTGTTAGGAATGAGGATCTCAAGCCCCACCTGAGGCTTCCTGTGTCTGAATCTGCATGTTAACAGTATCAACCAATACAGAGTTACAGGTCAGGTGAGTAATACAGGCACTGAGACCTGGGAAGCACTGGCTCAGGCCACACTGAGTTGTGACCCTGAAGGTCTGACCTACTAGGCATTGTGATTGGTGTGTAGGGGAAGTCTGATTCCCAGAGTCAGAAGGACACGGGGTGTCCTAGTGAAGCCCCAAGTGAGAGAAAAGATTAAGGGGTTGTTGAACTTCTATCCTGTGTTTCACCCTCTCCTTCTGCTCTTTGGGCAGAAATAGGCCCTCTCAGTGTTCACACATAGTACTGTGCACCTGCCACTTTGAGTTGTATTTACGTACAAGCTGGCTTCTCTCACTGGACTTGGACATCCTAAACAGTCTCATCCTTTTTGGTATCACCAGCACCTGGCAGAGGCACATCCCCCAGAAAATCTTTGCAGACCCTCCTGGCCTTTGGGAAGGTGCCCAGCACTGCTCTATCTTCTTTGGCCTGTAATTCCCTACTGACTTAGAGTTTTGCCATTTGTAGGTTTTTCCTACAAGGCTCTGAGCTCTTTGAGGGCAGAGGCTGGGTCATTCATCTTAGTACTCTTGGTACACAAGAAAAAATAATTATGAGTTTCAATTAAGCTCCAACCAAGCACTGATATTTTGTGAGCTGGAGCCATTGTTCTATTTTGCTCAGAGAGGAAAAAAAATAATTTAATCAGGAGAAATGTCTCTAATATGGTTTATCGCACATTTTTTTCCCCTTAAAATGTCGGTGCCTACTAATGTTTGTGTATTTTGGAATTTCAAATGCACAATAAATCTATCACCCTTGCAGTGATATTTAAAAACCCATTATGAAATTCCGAACCCAGTATTTCATCTAGAACAACCATTTAAAAAGTATTTTGATGCTAGTATTTTGAGAATGCTGTGTGATAAGAAGCATCATGAATAACCTTGAAAACCAGTGAGTTCAGTAAATGTATGTTAAATGAGTGTAAAAAGCAGAATGAGAAGGCATCTTTCTAGTGTAGGTTAGCACTTAGGTTCTCTAACAGAGGCCAGATGTGTACAGTTAAAATGAAGTGGAAAGTCATTCAATTGCTTAGAAATTTTAGAAAGACTGGAAGATAAATATGGACAAAGTAATGCTTTTAAAAATCCAATTTTTACCTGACTTATTCAGGCTTTGTTTTATTTTAGAACAGCAGCATTAGCTTGGGGTGAATGTCTTAATGGGGCCAAAAATGCATTACAGTTAGAGCAGCTTTTGTCAGAAATACTGCATGGTGACAACAAGAACCCTTAGAATGGCCCTATTACTTTTACTCTGCCATTCTAAAATAAAAACTCTGTGTTTAATATAGAGTCATAATGTGTTTACTTAGGAAAATTCTGACAGCACTTTCATATATGTGACATGTTCATTTTGAGATTCATAAAACTCTTTTTCAGAGAGCAGACATGCTCAGTATTTCAATACACATAAAGAAGATAAGGTTAAAATAAGGAAAGAAGAAAAACCACTTAAAGTGTGAAAAAATACACAAAAAAACCCCACAACATTTGAAAAAGGGTATTCCAGAGACTGTTTCCCCTAATAGTTATTATTCATATAATGATTTAAGATACTTATACAAACAGGGATAACAGCTATGGAAATTCAATACAAGACAATGTTTAAATACCTTAAATGGGAATGAAGAGATTAATACATGGAACTATCCCCAGAAGGAGTTAAAATACACGAAATGTATCCCATTTATGTTTATGTTTAATGTAACATACCTATATTTTTTTTTTTGAACAACTAAAACAATGTAGGTTACCTGTGATTCTCTTTTGTACTTCGTAATACCTGTATGTTGAAGAACAGCTCTACTTGGCCATCTCTCCAGATATTAAGCATATGACAGTGAACATTATCCATATTTTCCAAAACTATATTCATATATTCTGTCTTAAACTAGTTGATATCTATATGAAAGATACAATCAAATAATCAGTCAGCCTTTTCAAAAAATCCGTGTTCTACTCAAGGTAAAACTTTGTTGGAGAGTGAATAAAGATGGCATTGAGAAGGCGGAGCAAGATGGCAGATCCCTGTGCCTCCCACCCACCCCACCCTTCACAAGGACACCAATTAACAACTATCTACACAAGAAGAGCACGTCATAAGAACTAAAAATCAGGTGCACACTCACAATACCTGGTTTTAATATCATGTCACTGAAAGAGGCACTGAAGAGGTAAAGAGAAACAGTCTTGAACCACCATGTAACCTGCCACCTCTCCTCCCTACCCCACAGCAGTGGCCAGGTGGGAAGAGCATCTCTAGGCACTAAGTGAGGGACAGCACAGCAATTGTAAGGCTTTGAGCTCAGTGCTGTACTGTTAAAGCAGAAGGGAAAACTGGACCAAATTCAGCTGATGCCCTCCCACAGAGGGAGTGTTTATATTAGCCCCAGCTGGAGGGGAATCACTACTCTCAGAAGTTGGAACTTGAGTTCCCTCAAACCTCGCCACTGTGGGCTAAAGTACCTGAGGGCCTTAATGAAGTTGAAAGGCAGTCTAGGCTACAAGGACTATAACTTTTACAGGAGTCCTATGCTGAACTGGGTGCAGAGATAGTAGACTTGGGGGCACGACCTATCAAGATACCAGTCACGGTGGCTACAGCTACCGGAATGCTGTCATCTCCACTCTTCTAACCACAGGCTGCACAGCTTGTGGTTCCAAAATAAATCCCTTCCTTCCACTTGAGGAGAGGAGAGGGAAAAGCGGAGAAGACTTTGTCTTGCATCTTGGATACCAGCTCAGCCAAACAGGATACAGCACTAATCGGAATCATGAGATGCTCTTTTAAGGCTCTAGCTTCTGGATGACATTGCTAGACACACCCTGGGCCAGAAGGGAACATGCTGCCTTGAAGGGAAGCACCCAGTCCTGGCAGGATTCATCACCTGCTAACTAAAGAGCCCAGGACCATTAAGGCAGTACCTTGTGGTGCTGCAAGAACCGCAGGTCTGCAAGAACTACAGCATTACTGGGCTTGGGGTGCCCCCTAAAGCAGACACAGCTAACATCACAACACCCAAGTCCTATCTGCAAAGTTATCCTGAGAAGGATGGGTACAAACAAGCGCAGACAGTGACGACTACAATAAATACTTAATTGTTTAATGCCCAGACACAGACAAACATCTACAACTATCAAGACATTGTTGATAGTTGTAGGAAAAAAGGACCTCACCAAATGAACTAAATAAGCCACCAAGGACCAATCCTGAAGAAACAGAGATATATGACCTTTCGGACAGAGAATTCAAAATAGCTGTTTTGAGGAAACCCAAATAAATTCAAGAGAACACAGAGAAGGAATTCAGAATTCTATCAGATAAATTTAACAAAGAGAATGAAATAATTAAAAAGAATCAAGCAGATGTTCTAGAGCTGAAAAATGCAACTGGCATAATGAAGAAAGCATCTGAGTCTCAAAAGCAGAACTGATCAAGCAGAAGAAAGAATTAGTGAACTTGAAGACAGGCTGTTTGAAAATATGCAGTCGGAGGAAACAAAAGAAAAAAGAATAAAAAACAATGAAGCATGCCTACAGGATCTAGCAAATAGATTCAACAGGGCAAATCTAAGAGTTATTGGCCTTAGAGAGAAGACAGAGAAAGAGAAGGGTAGAAAGTTTACTCAAAGGGATAACAGAGAACTTCCCAAACCTAGAGAAAGATATTAATATCCAATTATAAGAAGGTTATAGAAGGTTACAGAACACCAAGTAGATTTAACCCAAAGAAGATTATCACAAGGCATTTAATAAATAAATTCCTAAAGGTCAAGGATGAAGAAAGGATCCTAAAAGCAGCAAGAGAAAAGAAACAACAATGGACTTCCAATATATCTGGCAGCAGACTTTTCAGTGGAAATATTACAGGCCAGGAGAAAGTGGCATAACATATTTAAAGTGCTGAAAGAAAAAAAAAACTTTTATACTAGAATAACAAATCTGACAAAGACTTTCCCAAACAAACAAAAGCTGAAGGGTTTCATCAACACTAGACCTATCTTACAAGAAATGCTAATGGAGTACTTCAATCAGAAAGAAAAGCAAGTTAATAAGTAATAAGTAATCACCTGAAGGTACAAAACTTACTGAAAGTACACAGAAAAACACAGAGTACTATAATATTGTAACTGTGGTATGTAAATTACCTTATTCTAAGCAGAAAGACTAAACTATGAATCAGTCAAAAATAACTACAACAACTTTTCAAGACATAGACAATACAATAAGATATAAATAGAAACAAAAAGTTTAAAAGTGGGGGGATGGGCAAGGCACGGTGGCTCATGCCTGTAATCCCAGCACTTTGGGAGGCTGAGGTGGGCAGATCATGAGGCCAGGAGATCAAGACCATCCTAGTTAACATGGTGAAACTCCATCTCTACTAAAAATAACAAAAAATTAGCCAGGCGTGGTGGCGGATGCCTGTAGTCCCAGTTACTCAGGAAGCTGAGGCAGGAGAATGGCGTGAACCTGGGAGGTGGAGCTTGCGGTGAACTGAGATCACACCACTGCACTCCAGTCTGGGCAATGGAGCGAGATTCCGTCTCAAAAAAAAAAAAAAGTAGGCGGATGAAGTTAAGGCCTAGAGTTTTTATTAGTTTTCATTTTGCTTCTTTATTTCTTTATGCAAAAAGTGTTGTTATCAGCTTATAATTAAGGATAATAGTATAGTATTTGCAAGTCTCATGGTAACCTCAAACCACAATACATACAATGCATGCATAAAAAATACAAAACAAGAAACTAAATCATGTCACCAGAGAATATCACCTTCACTAAAAGAAGACAAGAAGGAAAGAAAGAAAGAGAAGATCACAAAACAACCAGAAAACAAGAAAATGGCAGGAGTAAATCCTTACTTATCAATAATAACATCGAATGTAAAGGGACTAAACTCTCCAATCAAAACGTACAGAGTGCCTGAATGGATAAAAACATAAGACCCCTTGATCTGTTACCTATAAGAAACACACTTCTATAAAGACACCCATAGACTGAAAATAAAGGGATGGAATAAAGTATTCCATGCCAACAGAAATCAAAAAAGAGCAGGAGTAGCTATACTTACATCAGTCAAAATGAATCTCAATACAAAAACTATAAGATGAGACAAAGAAGGTCACTATATAATGATAAAGAGGGTAATTCAACAAGAGGATATAACAATTTTAAATATATGTGCATCCAACATAAAAACACCCAGATATATACAGCAAATATGATTAGAGCTAAAGAAAGAGGCCCCAGTACAGTAATGGCTAGAGACTTCAACACTGCACTTTCAGCACTGGATAAGTCTTCCAGACAGAAAGTCAATAAACATCAGATTTAATCTGCACTATAGACCAAACAGATCTAACAGATATTTACAGAACATTTCATACACACTCTTTTCTTCAGCACATGGATCATTCTCAAGGACAGATCATATGTTAGGTCATAAAACAAGTCTCAAAACATTAAAAAACTGAAATAATATCAAGCATCTTTTCTGATCACAATGAGATAAAACTAGAAATCAATAACAAGACGAATTTTGGAAAATATGAAAATATACGGAAATCAAACAACATGCTCCTGCATTCAGGAGACCAGTGGGTCAATGAAGAAATTAAGAAGGAAACTGACAAATTTCTCAAAACAAATGGTAATGATAACACAACACACCAAAACCTATAGGATATAGTAAAAGCAGTACTAAGAGGGAAGTTTATAGATATAAGTGCCTACATCAACAAAGAAGTAAAACTTCAAATGAATAACCTAATGATGCATCTTAAAGAATTAGAAAAGCAAGACAATACCAAACCTCAAATTAGTAGAAGAAAAGAAATAATAAAGATCAGAGCAGAAATAAATGAATTTGAAATGAGGAAAACAATAAAAAAGATCACTGAAACAAAAAGTTGGTTTCTTGAAAAGTTAAAACAAAATTGGAAAACCTTTAGCTAGACTAAGAAAAAAAGAGAGAAGATCCAAATAAACAAAGTCAAAAATGAAAAAGGAGACATTACAGCTGATACTGCAAACATTCAAAGGATCATTAGAGGCTACTATGAGTAACTATGTACCAATAAATTGGAAAATCTAGAAGAAATGGACAAATTCTTAGACATATACAACCTACCACGATTGAACCAGAAAGAAATCCAAAGTCTGAACAGATGTGGAGAAAAGGGAACCATTGTACACTGTTGGTGGGAATGTAAGATTATAAGAATGTAAGTTGGTGGTAACAATAACAAGTAACAAGAGCAAAGTCATAATAAAAAATCTCCCTGTAAAAAAAAAGCCTGGGACCTGATGGCTTCACTGCTGAATTCTATCAAACATTTAAAGAAGAACCAATACCAATCCTACTCAAACTATTCTGAAAAATAGAGGAGGGAATACTTCTATTCCATGAGGCCAGTATTATCCTGATACCAAAACCAGACAAAGACACATCAAAAAAAGAAAACTACAGGTCAGTATCTCTGATGACTATTGACGCAAAAGTCCTCAACAAAATATTAGCAACCCAAATTCAACAATACATTAAAAAGATCATTCATTATGACCCAGTAGGATTTATCCCTAGAATGCAAAAATGAATTCAACATATGCAAATCAATCAATGTGATGCATCACATCAACAAAATGAAGGACAAAAAACATATGAACATGTCGGCCAGGCGCGGTGGCTCACGCCTGTAAACCCAGAATTTTGGGAGGCTGAGGTGGGCGGATCACGAGGTCAGGAGATCAAAACCATCCTAACATGGTGAAACCCCATCTCTATCAAAAATTAGCCAGGCGTGGTGGCGGGCACCTGTAGTCCCAGCTACTCGGGAGTCTGAGGCAGGTGAATGGCATGAACCCAGGGGCAGAGCTTACAGTGAGCCAAGATTGTGCCACTGCACTCCAGCCTGGGTGACAGCGTGAGACTCCGTCTAAAAAAAAAAAAAAAAAGTGAATTGATGCTGAAAAAGCATCTGATATTATAAAATTCAACATTCTTTCATGATTAAAACCCTCAAAAAACTGGGTATAGAAGAAACATACTTCAACATAATGAAAGCCATATATGACAGAAACACAGCTAGTATACTGAATGGGAAAATATGGAAAGCCTTTCCTCTAAAATCTGGAACATGACAAGGATACACATTTTAACCACTGTAATTCAACACAGTACTGGAATTCCTGAGTAGAGCAATCAGATAAGAGAAAGAAATAAAGGGCATTCGAATTGGAAAGGAAGAAGTCAAATTTTCCTTGTTTGCAGATGATATGATCTTATATTTGGAAAAACCTAAAGATTCCACTGAAAAAAAATATTAGAACTGATAAATTCAGTAAAGTTGCAGTATATAAAATCAACATAGAAAAATCAGTAGCATTTCTATATGCCAACAGCAAACAATCTGAAAAAGAAACCAAAAAAGTAATCCCATTACAACCACCACAAATAAAATTAAATACCTAGGAATGAAGTTAACCAAAGCAGTGAAAGATTTTTATAATGAAAATTGTAAAACACTGATGAAATAAATTGAAGGGGACACCAAAAAATGGAAAGATATTCCTTGTTCATGGATTGGTAGAATCAATACTGTTAAAATGTCCATACTACCCCAAACAATCTAAAGATTCTATGCAATCCCTATCAAAGTACCAAAGACATTTTTCAGAGAAATAGAAAAAGCTATCCTAAAATTTACATGGAACCACAAAAGACCCAGAACAACCACAGCTACCCTGAGCAAAAAGAAAAACTGGAGGAATCACATTACCTGATTTCAAATTATTCTACAGAGCTATAGTAACCAAAACAGCATGGTACTGGCTAAAAACAGACACACAGACCAACAGAACAGAACAGAGAATCCAGAAATAAATCAACACACCTACAATGAACTCATTTTTGACAAAGGTACCAAGAACATACACAGGTGAAAAGACAGTCTCTTCAATAAATGGTGCTGGAAAAACTGGATATCCAAATGCAGAAGAATGAAACTAGATCCCTATCTTTCACCATATACAAAAATCAAATCAAAATGAATTAAAAGTGGCTCATGCCTACAATCCTAGCACTTTGGGAGGTCAAGGTGGGTGGATCACTTGAGGTCAGGAGTTTGATACCAGCCTGACCAACATGGTGAATCCCCCATCTCTACTCAAAATACAAAAAATTAGCTGGGCATGGTGGTACACGCCTGTAGTCCCAGCTACTTGGGAGGCTGAGGTAAGAGAATCACTCGAACCCAGGAGGCGGAGGTTGGAGTGAACCGAGATCACGCCACAGCACTCCAGCCTGAATGATAGAGTGTGACTCCATCTCAAACAAACAAACAAACAAACAAACAAAATGAATTAAAGACTTAAATCTAAGACATCACACTATGAAACTTTTACAAGAAAACCCTAGGGAACCTCTCTAGTACACTGGTCTGGACAAAAATTTCCTGAGCAAAACCCACCCCACAAACATAGGCAACCAACGTAAAAATAGACAAGAGGGATCACATCAAGTTAAAAAGCTTCTGCACAACAAAGGAAACAATCAACATAGTGAAATGACAACCCACATAATGGGAGATAATATTTGTAAGCTGCCTATCTGACAAGGGATTGATAGCCAGAATATATAAAAAGATCAAACAAATTTATAGGACAAAATATAACAATCTGATCAAAAAATAGGCAAAACATCTGAATAGATATTTCTCAAAAGAAGACAGAGAGATGGCAAACAGGCATATGAAAATTTGCTCAACATCAAAGATCATCATAGAAATGCAAATCACAGCTACAATGAGATATCATCTCAGCCCAGTTAGAATGGCTTACATCCAAAAGAGGTCATAACAAATGCTGATAAAGATGTGGAGAAAAGGGAACCATTGCACACTGTTGGTGAGAATGTAAATTACTACAGCCACTATGGAGAAGAGTTTGGAGGTTCCTCGAAAAACTAAAAGTAGAGCTACCATACGATCCAGCAATCCCAATGCTGAGTATATATCCAAAAGAAAGGAAATCAGCATATTGAAGAGATATCTGCACTCCCTTGTTTGTTGTGGCACTGTTCACAATAGCCAAGATTTGCAAGCAACCTGTGTCCAGCTACAGAATGAATAAAGGAAATATGGCACATATGGAGTAATATTCAGCCATAAAAAGAACGAGATCCTGTAATTTGCAACATGAATGGAATTGGAGATCATTATGTTAAGTAAAATAAGCCAGGTACAGAAAGAAAAACACTGCACGTTCTCATTTATTTGTGGGATCTGAAAATCAAAACAATTGAACTCACGGGCACAGAGAGTAGAGGAATGGTTATCAGAGGCTAGGAAGGGTATCGGGGTGTGGGGTGGGAGGTAGGTGGGAATGGATAATGTGTGCAAAAAAATAGAAGGAATGAGAAAGACCTACCATTTGATAGCACAACAAGGTGACTATAGTTAATAATAAATTAATTGTACATTTTAAAATAACGAAAAGAGTATAATTGGACTGTTTGTAGCACAAAGGATAAATGCTTGAGGGGATACTCCATTCTCCATGATATAATTATTATGGATTGCATGCCTGTATCATAACATTTCATGTACCCCATACATATATACACCTCTTGTGTGTGTGTATATATATATATAATATATAATATAATAAAAATATATATATATACTGTGTAGCCACAAAAATTAAAAATTAAAAAAATTGTTGGAGAGGATGTATGGTCTTCTTTCACTTCAGTACATTATTTATTATGTCTGTTGAATCAAAATCATGTCTTCCCATCATTCTACCTTTAATATAATGTATTCTCAGCAAACTGGTCCTGTTGTAAAGCTCATGCCGGTTCTATCTTTGTCCTTTTTGTTTTTTTAATAAACACATCAACTTCCAGGAAGTACAGAAGTGATGGAATCAATTCAATCAGCACTCCTCACATAGCAAAACATTTTTGCTCATTCCAGGAAGAGTGGGCAGCAGCTAGTAGAAAGGCTTCGTAAGATGATGAAGGAATAAAGGCGCTACTCAGCAGCCCTGACACAGCTATTCCCAACCTCCCACTAAAGTACTCTCTGATATACAGAAGAAATAATGAGTAAAATGACAAGTTGTTTTCTTTTTTTGGGGGGGTGTGGGAAAGTATGATGATTCTCTATTCTAACATATCCATGGAAGAGCACTGGTAATGAAAGCAGCCCAGTTGGTTCAGCTTTTAGCAAAGAATAACTCTTGGGAGAGACGTGGATAATGGCAGCAAAATATAGAACATAATCAGATAAATGAGACATAATAAATATCTACTTTATTAAGTTCTAGGATTTTAAATAGTTATATCTATGTATAGAAGTTGGCCCTCCATACCTGTGGGTTCCACATCTGTGATTAAATTAACAGTGGATTTGATCTGATCCCTCAAAACCTGAGCATACAGAACCTGCAGATATGGAGGACGAACTGTAAGGGACTTGAGCATCATGAGTTTTGGTATTCTTGGGGGTTCTAGAATCAATCTTCCATGGATACCGGCTGTCTATATACAGCCATCCCTCAGTACCCCATGGAAGATTGTGTGTGTGTGTGTGTGTGTGTGTGTGTGTGTACATACATACATAGATATAAACACACATACACATAAACTATGAGGTACTAAGTGTAACAATGGGCACAGAGTAGGTACTTGGCTCTCATTAGCTATTCATACTGTCATCATAATTCCTACTTCATCCATAACACTTTCCCACCTCACTAATCCTCCTGGTTAGAAGAGTGACTCTATCAATGGTGTAGGACCAAGGTAGTTTTTATGTTGTTTTATTTTTAAGTTTCCAATCAGCCATAGAGCAATACTTTTGTCAAATACAATTAAAATGAACGATAAAGTGAAAAAACTTGCAAAACACAAGCCCCAATTCGTTTTCACTATTAGATTTAATAGACATAAAACTGCTGTGTCAAATTGCTATAAAAGTTTCTAAATGCTCGTTCTCAATTTCTGTCTTTGTTATTGGTTTAGACAAATAACCAATAACAACCGTTTTGAAAATGAGCACAGGCCCACAGATCACACATTGAGTAGCCATGTTCTAACACTTCCCTTCGGTACCAAATATCAGAACTAGCATTATTAGGGATAATCTATTTTATAGTAGTAGCTGACAGTTGAAACTGTACCTCTACTTCTCACTCTTTGGGCAAGTTGTCTAACTATTCTGAGCACTAAGTCATGCAATTATAAAATCGAGACATTAATTAATTTACTAGGTTGTTGTTTGGATTGTTAGTATTAAATAAGATCTTTGTAATGAGCACAGCGCTGGGCACATGGTGAGCTCTCAATTTATGTTAATTCTCCTTATTTTTATGCTTTTGTACTTTCTCTACAAGTCTTTTGAGGATAAGAATCCTATTACATTATTACTTGTATTCCCAGCATCTAAGGGAGTGCCCAACTGTCCAGGCTGCTCAGTTAACGATGATAATTTGTCATGAAGAAGCAGAAATATTAAGAAGTATGAAAAATATAAGCAATTCGCCACACTGTTGGAAAACATATAATTGCATTGCTCTATTCCAAATAATTTGTAAGCAATTGAAGCATTAAAAAATAACACACATAGGTTATCATGTCTCAGCAAAAGTCAGTCTCATGAAGTAAGGGTCTTCAGCAATGTGTTACCCATAGAAATGGGATGCACGTAGTTCTTCTTTTATTGAGGAGTTTTTACATAGATTGTCATACAACCCTCATAACAAACCTATAGGGTAGACATTGCCATTTTATAAACAAGGAAACTGATATCAGAGAGATCACTTAGTCACTGGACGTCCAGTTAATATCCCTACACATTTAAATTTAAGACTGGTATCTCCAGAGTCTCTAATCCTTCTTTCTCTGTCAATAATTCCTTGGCAACATGAACTAGCACAAACTTCCAGGGCTAAGCCCTTATAGGACTCAAGAAGTTATCACAGCTAGAAGAAGTAGAGGCCTCATGCCCTGAAAGGTTGGTTGCCTGAGTCCATCCATGATGCATGAATTGTCAATCTCCCTCAATGGACTAGGCTTCTGTACTTTTCTATAATAACTTGGAATCACTTGAGTTAAATTATTTTATTCAGCAAGGGAGCCTATAAAAATCAGCACTTAAATACCTGTTCATGGTTTATCATACAAATAAACTTACAGTACTTGATTTCCATTTCATATGAGTTGTGAAATATTTGATCCAGAGTTAAAAATCTATGTCTCATGGTTTATAACTAAAGCTTTACAAATTCAGAAAATCAACAAACATGCATGTATTAAGTTCCTACTACACACATATCAGGCCAAAGGCAGCGTCTTGCTTTCCATCTCGATGACATACCAATTCCATTGACTTAGTTTGTAATGAAAGTTTGTAGGATGTAGGTGTCCCCTTCACTGCAAACAGCTACCGAGGGGCTTCTAATATATTTCAGAAAACAGTGTAAATGTTACTTCACCAGAATTACCATAAGGAAATGCACCTCTCATCTTCTGTGTAATCATCCTGCTCTGCTCCATTGCCTCTTTCAATCCCTCCTCCACCCTAGCCCAGGAGATGCAGTAACTATCTTTTCCTCCAAATGGGCTTGCTCCACTTTACAGAGTCTTATTAGCATCTACGACTTTTTGACTCCACTTGAGGTGCCACAGACATGCCTTTGCAAACTTGAGGATATGCTCTCAAAGAAGGTTTAGCAGTCAGGGTCCCAGAAAGTAACCAAGGGCACAGTCAATCAGGGTGTTTAGAAATGGGTTGTTTAAAAAAGGTGTTGGCAAATGTTGGGAAACCCCAGGGACAGTGCAGCACCCTGGGATTAGGTGATAAGTAGTAGGTGATACTACCCTTCTGAGCCACGCAGGCACAAGGAGAGAGAAAGCAGTTAACAGAATCTAGCGACAGAGAGGGATGTGTGGAGACAACCCTTCCCACCAAAGATGTGAATATAGGTAGGTGAAGAGAAGCCATCAGCTTAGGTGACTGTGCAGGAAACAAATATTCTCAGCCACTCCCTTTCACTGACAGGAGGTGAAACTGTCCTCCCTTTCACCTCCTGTCAGTGCTTGCTCAGGGTCCAACCAATTGATGTAACCCTTATAGATGAGTCTCCTGGGACAGAGGAGGAAAGGGAGAGAAGGTAATATTCTGCCGGGGCAAATGGTGGATATCCAGCCAGGAGGGAGGTCCTGTTGGCTCATTTTCTCTCAGGTCCTGTGTACTGATTGCTTGATGACAAAATATAATGAGAGAGATTTCAAGCTTATTGTATGTTGCTAAGTGTAATATCCAGACCTAAAATAAGAAGGAAATGAAACTCAGATCTACCTCAAGTTGTGCAACAATTCCATTGCAATTTAGCACTATTAGGTATTTCATGTCACTCGATATACAAAAACAAGATTGTTTTTTCAGCGTTTAAATGAGGAAATGAACTTGATGAGGAAATGAACCCCGACATCCTCCAGAAAAGAGCTACCCCCACTTATAAGACAAACTTACACAATTTTTTACATTTCCAAAACTGATAGTGTTTTCTGTGGCTTGTTTCTATAACACTGAATTTACTTCCGGCTGTTCATTTCTACCTAACCCGCACAGCCAGCGGTGCTCTGTTGATCGCAAGTTAGTGCTTCAGGGTTTTAACAGGTGGGCAAAATCAATTCAATATGGGTAATCTTTCTCTTAATGCATCCTCTTCATTTAGTTTGGGTCTGCATCCTTAACTTTAACCAGTCACATAGAAAGTTACTAAGAACACTCTACATTTCCAACAGCTTCCTCACTACAATACTCCCTGTTTAAAGCAGAATGGATGTTGGAAATAGTTGTAACTCTTTAATTACCATGTTGATACAACTGTGGAGTAGATGAAATAAAAAATGTTTCTTTAATTCTGTAATTGAGGGGGGAAAAGGCTGCCTTCATAGTTGCCAGGTATATAGATGTTATAAACAGGATATGGTTTATTAGAAATTCCTTCTTAGTTTTTGTAAATTGGATGTTGTCAGCAATCTTCACTCTCATCATTAATTGGGTTAATAATATTTTAAAAAGGATTTTTTTTGGTATATACAACAGTCCATGGTTGGTATCAAAGAGAGATTATTTACTGATGGACTGGTAGTCTGCTTTCTACATGGATATCTCAGTCTGGGAAGAAACCTAAAATCCACTCTTTAAGCTTTTCTTTGGAAGTACACTTTCACGAAAGACTTGGCGAGGCAGGGACCATCAACTGCTCCCAGTTTAGTGCAGTTCAGCATGAAACCACGCGCTGCCCTCCCCTGGATGCTGATTAGTATTAAGAGCAAGATTGGGCTGATTATTTCACTTGGATGATTTTATGAAATGATGAGTAGAAACAATATAGATAAATTAGTTCATACATTTTATTCTGTGTTATATTTAAAAAGTATTTGCAAAGATAAACTAGGTAATCTAGCTTTAAGGAAACTGAAACTTTTGTCTAAACTTTTAACTGTCCAACATTAATCCTAGCACTTGATAAAGGTAGAACGCCAACTATATCCCAGCAATTTTGCTTCTGATAAAAATGGGACCCTAACTTGTAAGTTGCATCTGCACTGGGGAGAATTGTAAATAAATTATAAATGCCTTCACTTTTGTAACTGCGCATATGTCTCAGGGAGACCCTGAAAACTATGTCTATTCAACTGTTGCAAGAGATACAGGCTTCTGTGGGAGCCTGGGTGTCTCCCCACTAGCCTCCTCCCCCATCCCTGCCTCTACTCTGTCTAATGTGGATCTCATGTTCTTGCACCTGAGATGTGTCACCTAGAGAAAAGAGCTCTTGAACTGCCTTGTGGGCTGTCACTGGCATGGACTGCTGCATGGAACAACTGAGAGAAACAAATGATGGTGCCCTCAGGGTTCTCATCCTTTATCCTTCTAAGTAGACTGAGAGTCTTCTGAGTCTGAATGGTTAGTACAGCCTAAGAAAACTCCCTGGAGGGCACTGCACATCTGTAAAATGGAGAACTGTGCATCTGTTAAAAAAATGAGAAAGATCTCTATAAACTGATATCGAGTAATTTTCAGCATATGTGTTAAGTGAAAAATGAAAAAGAAAACAATGTATTCATTTGTGTATGTGTATAAAAAAGTTTTTGTGTGTGTATATGCGTACATACACATTCATACACACCTGCATACATATTTGCTTACTTTTACAAAACAATGACACATAGGGGAGAAATCAGATAGTAATAATGGTTATTTACAGTAGGCGGGTGGGAATAGAGTAATGGAAATAGGGACAATTAGAAAGATTTCTCAGAGTGTAACTTTTTACAGAACTTTCACTTTTGAGTTATGTATCATGTTCAAAAAGTTGTAAATTCTAAAACTGAATACACACACAAAGAAACCTTAATATATGCTAAATTATTAATATATACACGGAAGGATCCATTTAGGCAAATTTTAAACATTACACCCTGTACATCCTTGGTTGGATATAAACAAGGAAATCTTAAATTTCACCTGGTAGGGTTCTGTTGGTAGTGACACTGTTATTGTCATTATGAAACTATTATATACAATATAATAACAAAAATATGTAAAAATATAAATAAATGGAATATTCTTAAGAACCAATATTATCAACGTAATATAGAAGAAAAACTGTAATACTGCAACTGAATTAGAATTATTCACAAGACCCTGTGATTTTTAAAATGTATTTCCTTGTTCTTTCCACTGGAAAGTCTCAGAAGCAACGATACGCCAGTGGCAATGAACGAACATACATAGTATCTGGATCCTGGGTTCTAAATATCATTCCTCACAAAAAGGAACCAGAGCTGGATGGAGAAATAGTGATTCAAGGTCTGACGCAGAAAAATCTTAAGACGAGCCAAGGGCATCTTGTGTCAGACAGTAGAGAAATGCTTAAAGACCAATGGGTTCCCATAAACAGAAATAGAAGTCAGTTTGAAGAGGCTCCTGGCCAGGTCAGAGTAATTTAAGCATCTAAAAAATAATATATGCGATAGATTTTACTACACTGAATAGATACAAATTCATGTCCATAGTAACACTAAATAGGGGAATATAAGGCTGCTTCTTACAGAAGAGTGCCGGCTAATGATAGAATTAAAAATCATCATTTTTCCCCAATAAACTAATTGATTTACTCAATGATTACCAGTGGATTCTGAAACTGTAGTATGAAAGGCTAAGAACAAAACCTTTGTATGGGGCCCAAATATCACAGATTCCATACTAATTACAAAGGAAAAAATGTACTTTGATCATGAAGCAATGTTTTAGTGACCACTTTTAGAAAACATCACTAATGAGGGACCACCTGACATTGTGTGCCTCATAACTGATGCAAAGGAGATACTCACTCATCTGCCTGCCTTCCCACAAAGTATGTAACTTGAATATCACTGAGTTTCCACACCTAATTTTCAAGTTACAGAAATAAAAAAGACAAAGGAGGAAGTTAAATGATATTAAGAAGAAACAATAAGACATATTAAACATGAGAATTTCTAAAATACAGTTCTCCTGGGCTCCTTGCAAAATCAATGCTGTGTGGGAGAAAAATACAGGGAGATTGTTCTAGATGAGTTTGGATTAGATCCAGTTTGGGGAAAAAAAATAGCTGTAAATAATACTTGGGACAATTGGGGAAACTGGATACTAGATGATACTATAGAATTATTGCTAATTTGACTAGCTGTATAATGGTACTGTAATTAAGTAGGAGATGGTCTTTATTCTTTGACAATATATACTGAAATAGTTCAGGAGTAGTTTTATGACATCTGTGGCCTTTTAAATGGCATATCTTTCTGTAGGCTTTAAAATTTCATAATTAGAAAGTTGGGGCAAGAAATAAAAGGAAGAAAATTATCATTGACAACAAAACTAAATTGCAGTATATCTTTCTGTATGTTTTCAAATTTCATAATTAGAAGTTGGGGCAAAAAATAAAAGGAAGAAAATTATCACTGACAACAAAACTAAATTGTAGCTACTTACAATTATGATGAAGTTACACTTACTAATTTTTTTCTCTCATGGATTATGCTTTTTGTCTTCCAAGAAATACCATATATCTGTGAGTTTATATTTGGAGTCTCCAATGTGAGCAAATGACTTACCGTATCTTTTTTTCTGGAGACAGAGACTCGCTCCATCATTCAGGCTGGAGTGCAATGGCATGATCTCAGCTCAAAGCAACCTCTGCCTCCCGGGTTCAAGCAATTCTCCTGCCTCAGCCTCCCATGCAGCTGGGATTCCAGGAGCCAGCCACCACGTCTGGCTAATTTTTGTATTTTTAGTGGAGAAGGGGATTCACAATGTTGGCCAGGCTGGTCTCGAACTCCTGACTTCAGGTGATTTGCCCGCCTCGGCCTCCCAAAGTGCTGGGATTACAGGCATGAGCCACTGCGCCCAGCTGACTTACTCCTATCTTTATAGGAAATTTATCATCAGCTTCTGTAAGCCTCTCTACTTTGTGCTTCTATTTCAAAATCGTTTTGGATATTCTGGATGCTTTGCATTTCTGTATACATTTATAGAATCACTTTGTCAATTTCTGCAAAAAGCCTTTTGGGATCTTCATTGAGGTTGAATTAGATTAACTAGGGGAAATTAAAGATCCTAAAAATATTAACTCTACTGGTCCATGAACATGGTATCTCTTCATATATTTATATCTTTTTAAATTTCTCAGTGCTGTTTTATTGTCTTTTCAGAGTTTAGGTCTTGCACATTTTTTCCTTTTAAAAATACTTTATTTCTTATAAAATACAATAGGGTTTATAATGACACATAAGAAACAATATAAACTTACAAACTGCTTTTAAAAGTTGGTGTCATAATTTTATATATTAAAGTAATACTTTATTAAAGTGATATCTTGAGTAATCATAAAATTTTCTGGCTCACTTCTCTATAAATTAATGAAGTTAACAAAATTTGTACTTTTAGCAACTTTATTTTCAATCATATAAACGAAAACAACGTCAGGTGCTTTTGGTAAATGGCATTATACATTGTAAAAAGATTTATCTATATATATTTCAGATTTTAAACAATATTATAAATGGTAACATTTACTTCCAATTTCTAGTCATTCATTGCCAGCATACAGAAATACAGTCGGTTTTGGCATCTTAATTTTGTATCCTGATAGCTACATTTACATCTCAACTCCAGTAGTTAAGAAAAAAAAAAATCCTCAGGATATTCTACAAAAACCATGTCTTCTATAAATAAAGGCAGCTTTTCTTTTTCCTTTTCTATCTGTATTTCTTTTTCTCACCTTATTACACTGGTTAGAGTATCTAAAACAATGTTGAAAAGAAGTGATAAATTGTCTTTTTGTTGTTGTTTGGTTGGTGGTTTCTTTTCTTTTCTTTTTTTGTTTGTTTGTTTTTTTTTGAGATAGAGTCTTGCTCTGTCACCCAGGCTGGAGTGCAGTGGTCCAATTTGGCTAACTGCAATCTCCGCCTGCCGGGTTCAAGCAATTCTCCTGCCTCAGCCTCCTGAGTAGCTGGGACTACAAGCATATGACGCCACGCCTGGCGAATCTCTGTATTTTTAGTAGAGACGAGGTTTCACCATGTTGTCCAGGCTGGTCTTGAACTCCTGACCACAGGTGATCAGCCTGCCTCTGCCTCCCAAAATGCTGGGATCACAGGCGTGAGCCAAAGCACCCAGCCAACATTCTTGGTTTGTTCTTTATCATAATAAAAAGGAAGCAGATTTCACCAGTGTTGTGGTGTTTGCTACTGATTTGTCATAAATGCTAACAGATTGTGGGAATTCTATTTGTCTTTGCTAATTTCTTTTTAATCACAAATGAATGTTGAATTTTGTAATTTCTTAAATATGTACTGATGTGATCATATGGGCTTTCTTTTTATTCCACTAATACAAGAAATTCTATTAACTGACTTTGAAATCAAACTCATAATCCTGGAATAAACCTTACGTTGTCATAATCGATTAACTTTTCTATATATTGCTGGATATGAATAGCTAATGTATTTCAAAGGATTTTTGTATCTATCAATATGAAGCATATTGATCTGTAGTTTTCTTTTTTAAATTTAATGCTCATACAAGGGCAGTGATGGTCTCATTAAATGAGTTGAAAAGTGTTCCTCCTTTCATTTTCTGAAATACTTTGTGAAGATTCATATTGTTTAATTATTTAAATATTTGAGATAATTAACCAGCTATTTGGACCTTATTTGGGGAGAAGTTTTAAAGTTTTGGATTCCAAACTTAATAGTTACAGAGACATTTAGATTTTTCTGTTTTTTATTTTCATTTAGTTTTTTAGATGGAGTCTTGTTCTGTCGCCAGGCTGGAGTGCAGTGGCGTGGTCTCAGCTCACTGCAACCTCCACCTTCTGGGTGCAAGCGATTCTCCTGCCTCAGCCTCCCAAGTAGCTGGGACTACAGGCACACACCACCATACCCAGCTAATTTTTGTATTTTTAGTAGAGACGGGGTTTCACCATGTTGGCCAGGATGGTCTCCATCTCTTGACCTCGTGATCAGCCCGCCTCGGCCTCCTAAAGTGCTGGGATTACAGGCATATGCCACCGTGCCCAGCCTCTGTTTCTCATTTTGATGTCTTTCAAAAAATTTATTTATGTAAACTGTTCATCATTGGCATAAAGCTGCTGATAGCATTTCTTTATTCTGTCAATAATTATAAGATTTATTGTGCTACCATCCTCTTTTTTTCATTCTTGATATTGGTAATTTCTGTCCCTTCCCCTTCGGTCTCATTAGAGATTTATCAATTTTATTATTATTAGAGTTAACCATCTTTTGTTTTATCAATTCTATTATTTGCTGAATTTTTACGATTTCTAATCTTAAATCATTATGATTATCAATATTGTATTATTATCCATTCTGTTTGCCTGATTTTCATGATTTCTGCATTAAATCATTATTTCATTCTCTCTAATTTGAATTAAAATTTCTTATTATTTTAGCTTATTTTTTCTGAAATTGTAGGTAATTGAGTTTTCTTCCTTAATAACATAAGAAGCACTGAATGCTGTAAAATGTCCCCTAAGCACTGCTTTAGCTGCATTATAAAAATTATAATGTTATTTTCATTCAGTTCAAAACATTTTCTCATTTCTCCTGTTTTTTTTTTTTTTATCCATGATTTGGAAAGGTGTAATTTGACTACTATTTGTTGTATTTTTCAGATATCTTTCTCTTGTTAATTTCTAATTTAATTCCATTTTGGAATAAATATACTGTGTATATTTAAATTTTTACCTTAAATTTAGGTTCTTTAAATTTAAGAATAATTGGTTAATGGCTCAGCATCTATTGTGATATATATCTATATGTACTTTAAAAGAATGTATACTCTGCTGCATTTGGGTGCAGTGTTTTACAAATTTCAATTAGATTGGCTGACAGTGCTATTCACTCTTCTTTATCCTTTCTCTAGCCTTTCTACTTGTTCTACCAATTATTCAGAAAGGAATGTTAAAATCTCCAATTATTATTGTCAATTTTTCTGTTTTTCCTGTCAGTTCTGCTAGTTTCCTTTTTGGATACCTTGAAGTCCTCTTATTGTTTAAATGCACATTTATCATTGTTATGTCTTCCTGATTAAAGTCCTTTTTTTGGCTATATTCTTTATTCTGAACTCCAGATCTCTGATATTCATGTGTTCTTCCAGATTTCTTACGGTTACTGATTTGGCAGTATATCTTTGTTTAGCCTTTTAATCTTTACCTACTTGTACCTTATATTTTAAGTCAGTATTTTTGTAGATAATATATATGGTTGGGTCTTGATAATGTCTAGCTTCTAAGTGAAATGTTTAGACTGTTTGTATTTAAAGTGATTATTGATATGGTTGGTTTTAGTCTACCATCTTGCCATTCATTTTCTATTTGTCTCATCTCCTTCTTTTTTTCCCCTCTGTTTTCTTTCTAGAGCATACTTTCATTTCACATGCCCCCAGTTTCCTGTGCTACTATTGTTTTACATGGTATTTTTACATGTTATTAATCCTACAATACATGTTACTCTTTTTGTTTTAACCAATAAACAAATATTTAAGGAAAAAAAGAAAAAGAAAAAAAGTATTTCATGTTTATCCACATTTTCATTTAGGACAGACTTCACTTCTTTGTGCAGATCTGTTTCTACATGGTATTATTTACTTTGTGGCTGAGTAACTTTAATATTTCTTGTATTACAGTTCTGTTTAACACATATTTTCTCAGTTATTGATGACTGGATAAAGTTTTTATTTAGGCTTCAATTTTGAACGATAGACTGGGGAGAATATAAAGATTCCTGGTTGTTTCTTTCAGCACTTTAAAATGTCATTCCATCATCTTCTGGCTTGCACAGTGTTTGGGAGAAGTTTGTAGTCATATTTACTTTTGTTTCTCTATACACTGTGCATGTGTGTGGTTTCTGGCTGTTTTTAAGACTGCTCTTTATTACTGGCTTTTACTTAATAGTGTATATTGGCATGGTTTATCTTGCTTGGAGTTCATTGAACTCTTTGGAACTGTGACTTTACAGAATTCATCAAATTTGGAAAACTGCTGGCAATTCGTTCTTCAAATAAACTTTGTGCACTGCTCCCTTCCAAATTCTGGAATTTCAATTACATATACGTTACACAGCTTGACACTGAGGCTGGGTCAATTTTCATTTCAGTATTTTTTTTTTCCTCTCTGTCTCTTAAGCTGGAAAAATTCTATCACTGAATCTTCAAGTTATCACTAAATCTTCAAATTTTTTTTCCACAATCTAATCTTTTGTTAAGCCCATCCAATGGTTTTATTTGACCGCAGGTATTGAATTTTTACCTATGAGTTTTACTTTGTAATTTTTTTTTGTATCTGCCATTTTCCTTCACATCATGTTCATGTTTTCATTTAAATTCCCAAACATTGTTATAACTGCTATAGCATTTATCTACAAGTTCCATAATCTACTCTCTCTTAAAATTCTGTTTCTCTTGGCTGATATTTCTTCTGGCTAAGAATCATATTTTACTGTGTTTTTGCATGTCTAGTAATCATTCACTGGATACTATGTTAATTTGACATTGTTAGATACATAAATTTTGTTTTCATCTTTTAATGGAAGTTAGACTTAGTCCTGGCAGGCCATTAATCATACCAATCAAGGCCCATATTTTAAGCTTTACTGCACGAGTCTAGAGTAGCCATCACTCCAGGGCCAGTGCAGTCCTACTAGTAGGCCTGACCCCACCAGAGTCCACATTAAATGCTCCAGGTGATTACTTTGGACTCTGTGTCCATTCTGGCTGGAGTCTGAATGGCTTTCTGCCTACCGTAAGCCCTGGGAACCTTCTGGTTTACAGCGCTTCTCTTGTTTTTAGCTTGGCTTTGTAGAATTTCACTTTTACATTTATGGTCTAGTTCTCTGGAAAGACTCAAGAAAACCGTAGGCAGATTTCTGATATTCTTTATCTGAAAAGTTCCCTCCTCTGAAACTCTTCCCTACAAATTCTTGTCACCATCTTCTCCAAGATAAGATTGTATCTCTAATTAAATGTTTATCTGAATTCCAATGGTGAGAAAACATTTGTGTCTTGTTTACAAAGAACACATCATGAGACTATGAAAATTAGTTTTCTTCATTAACTTTCAGGAAACAGAGTAAAGAAAATAGTTATAGTTGTCATAATAGATTTTTAAAAATTCTCTTTTGGCAAAAAGCTGAAACAAACCAAGGTCTATGCCGTTGCCAGATTTACGGAGACAAATATTTTCTAATTTCTTTTTAATTTTTAACTAATGGATCATTTCCTACAGGCAAGCTTGCAGAAGAAAAAGCTGGCAGAGTGGTAAGTCTGTTTTTATGGAAATAAGGTAATTAGTACTAATCTTTGATGGACACAATTCATTAACTTTTGGATAATATTGATGGGGGAGGATAGAAAGAGAAACAAACAAGAAACTGAATCAGTAAATACCACTTTCTGGCTTGGATCTTGGAATTGAAATGCAAGTAAAGTATTGCTACGACATCAATTACATTTAAACACAGGAGCCTTATTCTAACAAAGAAAAATCTGAAATGGCAAACTGAACTTACTTGAATTTGTTGATGCCACAAATTATACAATGGTATTCTCATTTTGCATAAACAATGTTAGTTTTGCCGCATGAAAAACTGTGATACAGCTCTATCGATAAAGGGTTTATTTTTGAAGACATACACACACCTATAAAATATGCATAAATATTAAAAATCATTGTAAATCTCATTATGATGAAATAGGAATATTTGCAGTATTGATGCATAACATTCAGGTGTGACAGGTGACCTCAGGCTATCAGCATGCAGTGATGAATAACTCATTGAAATTTTGATGAATGACTAGTTCCTTTATTTAGCAGAAGGAGGAGATGGCCACATTGGGGAGAACTGGTCTTCCGGCATACAAGGCAGTAGAAGGATTTGGTTACTCAAGGATGAGAGTAGCAGAGCTACTACCATCCAGCCTGGAGCTTTATCAATGCAGAACAGAAGCAGATGTGGTGTTTTCTCTACAGTTGCTCCATTTGGATCTCACTCCTGGACGATCAATTATAGAGCCTGTCTTCCCGGCCCTCTTAGAGATCTGGGTGCTACATAAAATCCCTTAATCAATTTGTTTTCTGTTTTATTCTAGAGTGGATTCTAAAACCAACTGACACAGAAATAAAGAGTCAATGGATTTCATTACATGGGGGTCACGAGAGCCAGAGGTGGTCTGGGCTGTTAACAGAGTCATAGGGTGGTGGACTGATTGAAGGTGGGCGAGGGACAGAGGAGAAGGGAGCAAAGGGAGCCACTTGGCTTAAACGACTCATTCTAAAAAGTTGTGAAAGGGAAAGGAACGATAGAGAACAGCTGTAAAAGGCTGCAGGGTCAAGGGAGGAAATTTTATTTTTAAAAATGGAAGTGATTTAAGGTTCCTCAGAAGACTGGAGTACAATCTCAAGGAGAGGTGGACAGACAGCCTTAGTTAGGAGGAGCTGTGCCTCCGTTAATGTAACAGGACGTTTTGTAAGCACTGTCTAGGGAATGGTGTCTTTGTCTCTGGAGTGGACAGAAGTATACACACATTTGCTCTGGAAAAGCCTTAAGTGATGCAAGAACAAGACACTGAGAGATGCCAAAGGAAATTCCAAATAGTGAAAATAGGGCAGTTCCATCCATTAAAGTACTTAGAAAAAGACTTAAAAATCATAGGGATATTATTTTTGAGTACATTTGTATGCTATTTATTTATATTTGTAAATAAGATAACATGTTACAAAAATTTGGATAAAGAAACAAATTGAATGTACAAGTCATAGTTTCAGAATGCTTTAAAACTGTGTTTTAATTTACCCTCAGTCTTCTCTTGTATATGTACTTTTCCATGGTTGTTGTAAGGTATATATGCAAATGGCATAGGACATACTGTTTGTTTTACTTATTATAATCATGTTTCTATCTTGTACAGTATCCATAGTCAACACTTTGATACTATGATATTTAATTTCCATGATTGACTTAGCCTTTTCTCATTGCTAGCCATGGCTATAACTAACATAAATGTAATCATTGCATAAATGTGAATTACAGCTCTGCAAGGGACTTCAGAGATTATCGGATACCACATCCTCCTCATGCAGAGAAGACCAAGAAACAAAGCACTTAAGTGAATTCTATCAGGATAACACTGGAAATGAGCAGCAGGGTCAAAACCACACCGTTGTGCCATAACACGGACAGAGGGCAGGAAACAGAAGTGACGTCACCTGCAATGCTCCAGCTCAGTACTGTTCAAAGTTCTGGTCTGTAAAATGTTTATTACCGCTTCACACTGAGATAAGGGGCTTGCAAAAGAGTAAGGGAAGCAGTGCATTAATTTATATTCTGTTGCTGATCAGAGGCTGTCAGTCACCTATCAGGATTAGTCCAAGGATAATACTTTTGAGTAGCACAACTCCGAAAGAAAAATCACAAAATGTCTGACTCTCTCCGTAACGATGAATGGCATTAATAAATATTATTGAAGTTTCATAGCTACATTTCCTTCATTACTCTTCCATTTTTTTCTTTAACAAATCCATTAAGTGTCCAAGAGATTACCCTTTAAAAAATAAAGCCCATGTACCCAGGGTGCAAATATGAAAATGATGGGCTTACCATGCAGATATAAATGGCTTTATTTAGAGAGATTGACACAGGAAAAACAACTGTAGAGGGAACAGGCTTCTAACCTGGTCATTTTATTGTCTGACAATTCAGGAAAGTTCTTGGGAGTTCATGGGATCATATTTATCTGTGTATGTCTGAGAGACAGACTTTTGAAAGATAATTACATCCCTGCTAACTCATGGGTTTCAGCTCTCCTGACTACTGCTAAAATAATTGTTTTATAATTCTTTTATAAATTTAACCATCACATGAATCATGATCATCTGATTCTTGTATTTTTCTGAACAGAAAAAACGAAAAATACTAAAAAAACACAGAATGACATGATGTCATGATTCATCATACTCAATATGAATTGATTTTCGGAACTCATGATACATTTTGATGTAGTGGTTTTAGAAGTATGTTTTATAACTCACAGGCTATCTGAAAGTTCATTCTAAGTATGAGAAAAATTACTATAGTATCACCAGGGTAAAACAAAATACTAGTGATCATTGATTTCATTTTTCACTTTACAAATTGGCCTGTACATACGTTATACTGAAAAGAAACAGTGAAAGATCTCTAGAGGAAGAGGTGATGCCAAAAACACCGTGGCAGATAATAGATTTATAGCCACCTTGCAGGAAACGCTAAGTCCTACAATGTTGCTTCCGGAATAGGTATCTTCTTTTGGTTCCATGTGTTTACACACTATTATTACTACTGTTAATAGCAGCAGGCAAAATTCTAAGCACACAGAATATATTAAATCACTTAACTGTCACAAACACATCAAGAGGTAGGCATTATTATTTAACTAACTCCATCATATAGAGGAGTAAATTAAGATACAGGGAGGTTAATAACATAACTTACCCTAGACTAAACATACACATGTCCCACACGAACCCGGGAGTTCACCATGCAACCTTCTCATTATGACTTAGCTTTCACATTATTATTCATGCAGGAAAAAAAATGCTAGCAGTAATATTTATTGACATCAATTAGTAAGTTGGTAGTATAGTTTACACATTTTTTTGGTCTTGTGATCTGATAGTAAAAATCAGTTCATTACATTATCTTTGGATATTTGAATTAAGTAAGTTTTCTCCCATCCTTAAGAAAAATAGAAAAGGCCAGGAACAATGGCTCACATCTGTAATCCCAGCACTCTGGGAGGCTGAAACGGGCAGATCACCTGAGGTCAGGAGTTTGAGACCAGCCTGGCCAACATGGCGAAACCCCATCTTTATTTAAAAAATTAGCTGGGCGTGGTGGTGCACGCCTGTAATCCCAGCTACTCAGGGGGATGAGGCAGGAGAATCACTTGAACTCAGGAAGCAGAGGTTGCAGTCAGTCAAGATTGTACCACTGCACTCCAGCCTGGGCGACAAGAGCAAGACTCTGTCTCAAAACAAACAAACAAACAAACAGCTGAAAATGTGTACTGGAGGAGATTTAGAAAACACAGATATACATAATGATGAAAAATATTTCACAACCCAGGAATAATGCTAACATTTGTCTGTCTCTCTATCAAATCTATCGAATCTATATCCTTTAATCTTTTATAAATACAAACACACATACTAGCCAGCTGCAAACACATGCTGCCATTCCAAAGGAAAGAAAAGATAACTCAGACGCAGATTTGAGAGCCATGGAAAATCATTTCTAGGCTTTGCGATCTAATCAAGAACTTTCAACATTTGCCCAGTTGGATGTCAGGATTTCTAAGGATCAGTGGCTTTTTTGAGCTTTCCATTTCCCCTTTATGAAATGTTTATAAGCAGTTATCCTTTGTGTGTCTCACCACTGTATGCTGGGTGTGTGGGAGGCAGATAATGTCTCATCTCTTCAGTCTGCAGTGAAGAGAGAGGATACTTAATGAGCTCTAATTAAGAAACTACCCAAGAAGCCTCCTCCATCCCTGGATCTAATTTAAAGAATGAAATTCATGGCTTCCAGCTGGTTATGTAAAGGGAGAAGACTTCTGAGGACCTTGAGCTGGCCCATCATGATCCCTGCCTTCTGGTATTCCACATCAATGTATAATCCTCTTCCCTTTGAATGTGGGTTACATTTACTGACTCACCTCTAAGGAAGAAAATATGACAGAAGTGATGGGATATTGCTTCTGAGGTTAGGTTATTAAAAGAACATGGCTTCTGTTTTGGGCTCCCTCTCTCTTCCATTCCTCACTCTGTCATTTCATGCCAGGGCACAGGTAGCAAGGAACTGATACAGTCCTTGTTGGAGTACCAACAATCAGGGTGGACTAGGGGTCTCCTGCTAACATCCATGTAAGTGAGTTTGGAAGTGAATTTTTCCCTAGTTGAGCCTTGAGATGACTGTTGCCCACAGCGAACACCTTAATTTCAACTTTGTGAGATGCTCTAAGCCAGAAGCACTCAGGTAAACTGTGCCTCAATTCCAGACCCACAGGAACTGTGAGATAATATTTATTGGTTTTGCTGCTAAATTTTGGGGCAATTTGTTATATAACAGTAAATAACTAATACAGATGTTGAGTTTGATATAAGATTGAACCCTTATTTTGTTACTCTGATTAAAGATTTCATATGCATTGAACCTGACCAATTATTCATGTTTACAAATAAATGCATACATTTAAATAAAGCACAGTTTTCTTAAATTGCTTTTTTATTTCCAGTATGTCTAATTGTTTCCTTTTCATATGTTTATTTTATAAGCAAGATATGTGGATCTTATAAACTCTGAGGAAATCATTATTCTTATGTTAAAGATTTTTATTTTGTTTTCTCAGGTGTCAGTTCTTCATCTTGCTGGCATCTCTTTCATGGTACTGGTGGTCTTCCTTCCACTCATCCTGGCATGTGAGATTCCTTGTTTGCCCACGTGCAGATGCTTCTGGTGACTGTGGGGTGCAGAGTGTGACATACTGGAAGTAACTGTGCAGGCAGCTTATTTTGGGGGTATACCCAAAGTAATTTACTCATTCTATTTCAGATCAGACCTCCCTGAGATAGTACCATGTATTTTTAGCTAGATTCAGTACTTTGGCCTAGGGTAAACACTGCGGCTGCCCGCAGATTATTATAAGGGAAAAAGGAATGAGTAATATTTCAACTATTCGAAATTACTCACCTAATGATTTTCCCAGGAACACACCCTACTTTGTGTATTTTGTGACTATGTGTTTGCAGAATCTCAAGAACTGCTCCCACCTATAAGAGGATTTTTTTTCAAACACTGTTTGGACTGTGATTTTTTTCTTGTAGTGTGTCTTTTAAGGATGCTTCAAAGTCTCTGATCACAAATGGTACACTTTTTTTGTTCTTTCTGCATTATTGGTATGCATGCATTATGAAACACGTTTTACAAATGTGCATAGGTACGTGTGTGTGTGTGTATGTGTGTATATATATATCTTAAGAGGTTTGAGTAGGGGGAAGTAAACATATGTGGTTTTTGCCAATAGAATCCAATTAATAAAAAACATTTATATTTTTGAAATTAGAACTCTTAAGAGTTCATCTAGAAATAAAGTCCATTTTTGATAAAAATGAAAATACTGGATCTAACCCAACCGTAATACTGGTGATTAAGCAGTCGAAATGAACAATTAGGAAGGGGTCCAGTCATTTAGTGAATGCTGCTTCTGCCATCAACACATTAAGGAGACATGGTACTTCAGTCTGTGTGTAAGAAAATGATATTTAGAAAATCTAAGTAGATGTGTCCAAAAAGTGCTATTCTGAAGTTGATAAAGATGACTTGGTAATTTTTTTTTTTCCTAAGGGCAATTAACCACATTCACGATCTGTTTGGACTTAGTTTTTCTCCACTATCGTTGGATATTTTACAAGCTGTTAAATAAAGAGATCTGGTAATAATTTAACTGATTGTAGAGAAAAGAGAAAGATGCATTAAGTTTTTTAAAAAACACCTATACCTATATATGTAATGTAAGTATATATAATTTTAAAAAATATTTTGTAACTTTTATAGCATGCTGGTTAATATGTCTAGATTAAGTCTACCAAATGTGTTATGAATATTTTTTTCATATAAAAGATAAACTGTCAATAAATCTTTTCCAGGCATCAGTGTCTAGTCCACATAATTATTAGCAGACAATTCCCTTGGCAGCAGCATCTTACTCTTGATTAACTGCTTCTCTTAGATTAACTGAAGGATTGAACCATGTATGAATAATCATTTTTTGTTCCCAGTTTAAATTTTCCTTTTCATAACTGCTATGTGCTGTATGATGTTAAGGAAACCGATCAGTTTAGCTAAAAGAAAAATTATTATCAATTTATGAAAAAGGAAAAGTTGGGAAACTGGTAACTTCTTGGTTACTGAAGGTGTTTGCTTCTAAAACAGGGAGATGTAAAAATACAATACCCGACTCCCTTATCTGTGGTTTGACTTTCTGTGGTTTTAGTTACTCAAGGTCAACTGTGGTCCAAAAATATTAAATCAAAAATTCCAGGCACGGCACGGTAGCTCACATCTGTAATTCAAGAACTTCAGGATGTCGAGGCAGGAGGATCTGCTGGGCCCAGGAGTCTGACATCAGCCTGGGCAAGAGTGAAACCTCATCTCTACTGATTAAAAAAGCCAGCCGTGGCAGCACACCCCTGTAGTTGCAGCTCTCAGGAGACTGAGGCGGGAGGATCACTTGAACCCAGGAGTTGGAGGCTGCAGGGCTGCAGTGAGCTATGATTGAGCCACTGCACTCCAGCCTGGGCAACGAAATGAGGCCCTGTCTCAAAAAAAAAAAAAAAAAAAAAAAAAAAAAGGAAAGAAAATTGCAGAAATAAACAATGCGTAAGGTTGAAACTGTGCACTGTTCTGAGTAGCATGATTAAATCTCATGCTGTCTACAGCCCAGGACATGAATTATCCCTTTGTCCAGCGTGTCCATGCTGTATGTCCTACCTTCCATCAGTCACGGCTGTTTCGGTAATCAGATTGAAAAAATACAGCACATATAGGGTTCAGTACAAAAACACAGTATATACAGGGTTGTAGGCGTTTCAGGTGTCCACAGGGCTCTTGGAACTAATCCCCTGAGGAAAAAGGGACTACTGTACACATTTTCCTCTGGTGGCTTATACCTACAATAAGAACACTTAAAGTAAGACCATTCAACAAAACAATTTAAAAATAATAAATCAATGATTTAGGCAAGGATGAAAATATAAATACCAAGTAATGTAAACATTTATATATATTTTAAAGAAAATTTTGGTATTTGCATTTCCTTAATTATATAGCCAGAAAGTTACAAGGGAAAAAGAATTTGGTTTAGAAATAGCATGAACCTGGGACAGATTCCCACTCATTAATCTTACTTCAGAATGATATTCACATGTTGCTGCTGCCTAGGAAAACAATCTAAAGGCACAATTGATTCTAAAATACATTCCCCTGGTTTCTTGAGATGTTGCATTCCACTCTTGAACATGAAGATAATGGCTAGTTTGGGGAACTGTCTTACAAGATTTTGCTAAGTGTAAATACATGAATATTTTTAAGAAAACGTCTTCATTATTGGCTGTTGAGCTAAAAATCTCCATAACTACATATTATGCATACAAGATATGACACTTAACATCCATACTTTAAAGATTCCTTTTTCTTTGTTTTTGAGACGGAATCTCGCTCTGTCACCCAGGCTGGAGTACAGTGGCACAATCCTGGCTCACTCTATCTCCTGGGTTCAAGGGATTCTCCTGCCTCAGCCTCCTGAGCAGCTGAGATTACAGGTGTGCGCCACTACACACGGCTAATTTTTGTATTTTTTGTAGAGACAGGGTTCCTCCATGTTACCCAGGCTGGTCTCGGACTCCTGACCTCAAGTGATCTGTCTGCCTCGGCCTCCCAAAGTGCTAGGATAACAGGCATGAGCCACTGTGCCCAGCCGGCATACTTTAAAGATTCTAATGAAAGTACTTGACCTTAAAATATTATTTCTGTTTAATCATATTCTGTAAATCTGGGGAAATGAAAAACAAGAATCTCAATTTTTAATCAATATTTGACCAGACACATCTTTAGATCAAGCCACGAGCTTTTTAGATAAAATAGAAAAAAATTCCCACTTTTGGGAAAACTAGTAGAAATGTGATGTCCAGATTCAGCTGGATGTATCTCAAGATCGACATTTACCACTGTATTTACTACCACCTGAAAATCTTAAGCCAACCATTAAAAAAATTGCAAAAGATCACGGACTTACTTTTTGAATTTTTGTCTTTTAAAAATATAGACATAATTCATCTTCTTTAAACCCACCTACACAAGTCCTGTGTTCAAACTTTATGGAAAACTGTTCACTTTGGGCACTTCTTTGCCTGTATAAAATGCTGTCATGTTGATATATCTAAACACTAAGGTACAAATTTATATGATTTTGAAGGAAGCAGTTGAAGACTCAGGTAACATTGCTTTAGGACAAGTCAAAAGAGAGTTTGCTCTTTGGCTTTTGACACTGAAGTTTCTTACTAACATGTTTTATGAAGCTCTCTCTAGGAAACTATAGTATTATGGTATCAGTTTTCTAAAGCAACTCCCTTTTAGTTAATGTGGTTGTTTTGTCACAGCATGCCTTTGTCTCCACCCGCCTCCAGTCCCATCTTTACTCATTCTGCCTTTTGGATAAAACATGTACAATTATATATGGCTTGGTGGAGAATGGGCTTGGGATGCCACACAACTAAAGTGGCACACTTAAAAAATACCTCTCGGCTACAGAGTCAAATAAGACTTGGAAATGCTAGAGGTCAGAACATTGCTCACAAATTATCCTGGTTCAATTTAGCCTGTGAATGTTTTGGAATTATACAAACAGTGTCTGATGACTCATATAACTTGTACCTTAAGTGCATTTTGCTGTTGTGCATCCTTTCAGTCCAGCTACCCCCTGAGGAACAAAGTGTTACAGAAGCAGTTACGGTTTCAATTTCCCTCTATGATTCGCTTTCATCTGAAAACCAGTGAAAGGTGGGGGGAAATGGACTGACTAACTCCTGGCATTATCAGGGCTTCACAATACTAAATTTCCACTCTCCCTCTATCAGGGAAGAGAGTCCTAACAAAGACTACAAATAACTGAAAGAAACCAGACAACATAAAGATGCTACTTAGGAAATATTATTATCAATAATTAATTAGTCTTCCAACCAAGTACTATGTACTTGAAACATTCTTTTTTTTTTTTTTAAGATATCACATATCTAGTGTCTCATTTGATTCTAATTTTGAATAGTTAATACAATAGAGATTTGCATTAATAGCTATCTAATGGCTATAAAAGCAATGGCTATTTTTATGGTATGTTCATGCTATCTACAGGCAGATGAACTACATTTTAGATTATCAATCTGATCTGATTTTCTCTGTATCTCTGAAACTCATGGTTCTCCAAGGATGACTTCTCACTGGTACCCAGTGTGATGACCCTTTTTGTAAGTCAATGCAATATTTGTGACTCTAGTCTTGGTTTGGTTCATCTTTCTTTTTTCCACTAGGAAAATGTTCACTTTATCTTCCACAAGCTTCTTCAGTACCAGGCAAGGGACCCAACTCCTGATGATGATCATTTCTTGCCTTACTTTAAGGATGAGGACTAAATAAGGGGAAAAGTGGTGAGAATACTGGAACACATTTGGGGCAGGTTCCTAAGGGGGAGGATAAATCGTACACACACTTTACAGAATCCACATAGTCAAAGAGAACAGAAAGGCACCCAGAATGGCACCACCTACTCAACACAATCTTGACTTAGTAGATAAGGGGATTAATTTCCATTTGAAGCTTTCTGGAGACTCAAAGTGCTCTAGTGAAAAGATCATTGATCTTGCAGTCAGGGGACTTGGACTTCAGCCCTACCTATACTAAACCCCTGGGTAATCTTTGACAGGTCACTTAAATTTACTCAGCCTTAGTTGTCCCAACTGTGATATAGGGATGAATTCTCTAGTACCCCACAGGATTGTTCTCAGGCCCAAATGTCACAATGTATATGAAAGTGCATTATATAAATATGATTATGTAATATCTGCTATCATCAATGGAGGAGGCTTTCTGTATGTACTATTCCCAAATATATTACACACATCCATGACTTAAGGTAGGTATGCTTAACTTTTTTTTTTTAGACTGAGTCTTATTCTGTCACCCAGGGTGGAGTGCAGTGGTATGATCTTGGCTCACTGCAACCTCTGCCTCCTGGGTTCAAGTGATTCTCATGCCTCACTCTCCTGGGTAGCTGGGACCACAGGCACATGCCACCATGCCCGGCTAATTTTGGGTTTTTTTTTTTTTTTTTTTTTTTTTTTTTTTAGTAGATACGGGGTTTTGCTATGTTGGCCAGGATGGGTTTGAACTCCTGGGCTCAAGCAATCCACTCACCGCGGCCTCCCGAAGTGCAAGGATTACAGGCGTGAGCCATCATGCTCAGTGGCTTACTGAACTTTTTTTTTCTTTTTTTTTTTTTTGAGACGGAGTCTCGCTCTGCCGCCCAGGCTGGAGTGCAGTGGTGCGATCTCCGCTCACTGCAAGCTCCGCCTCCCGAGTTCACGCCGTTCTCCTGCTTCAGCTTCCCGAGTAGCTGGGACTACAGGCGCCCGCCACCACGCCCGGCTAATTTTGAACTTTTTAAATGACATGCATTTAAAGTTGATAATTAGATAATATAATAATATTGATAATTAAGTCAAATTATAGATAACTTCTCATCCTTGTACCTTTGCTTTTCTCTACCTAATTTCCATGTTTTCATTTTGATACTTTTTGAAAATCAAATAAGAAAACTCAGAACACTCTACAGTTTTAAGAAGGTTGACTCAGGATTACTAGGAAAAAGATCGGCTTCAACATAATGATTTTAATTTTTTGTCAGGCTTTTCCTGTAGTGTTTTGAGATATTCTCGATATGTCAGTAATCTGAAAATTACACAATCAGTCAATGGGAGAAAGAATGGCAGGTGGTCTCAGAATAACTTTTTGACCCTCTTTCTTTCTTCTCCCTTCCTCATTTACACATGGGCACATACCTTGATGGAGGGCTTTTATACCTTCTTTCAAAGAGTATAACCAGTTTTATCAATGAAAGCTCTACAAATAATTTCTGAATTAGAATGTTTAATTTTTAAACATTTTAAATCACTTTTTATAATTACTACATTCACAACGTAATTGTGAATTGAATTTTGTGGTTAACATAATCTTCATACATAAAAGAAGGTAAATATTTGTCTCCAAAAATAAAAATATTAATAATGATGCAGAATCTCAGATATATCCATTAAGAGTTTAATATGGTTTGCTTAATATGTGTTTATGGGAATTTTTGAAAGAGTCATGTTTTTAAGAAAATAATTTGGGAAAAATAGAAATTTAAGTGGCTCATTTTTTGTGGTTAGATTAGTATTTATGAAATTTGGTTTTGTTTATCTCTCAGCAAATCATTAAGAGATCCAGAGTAACAGAAAGAGAAAACCATTATGTTTCATAATGAAATATTCTTGGATATTGAAGATAGTCTATTAAAACATTTAAGTGGTATATCTTTGTCACCATGTAATAGATATGTTTTAAAAACCGAAGTGGCAAAAAAGAACATAACATGAATAAAACAGGAGAAACATTTTGAAATGTTTGAAATTGTTATGGTCACAATTTAAAATATTTCTACATTGTGTTCTGGAAAAATGCACAATTGAAAAAATAAATTTTGAAGTTAAATACTAGGTGTATTAACTCTACGAAGATGTACCCACTTAATAACTGAATCTGTGATATAGCAGGTTTTGGGATAATAGATACCTTATTTTATAGATATAAAATTGAATTTTGAAAACTACTTCACGTGATTCTCTAAAGTATTTAAAGAGGAAAGATATCAAACTGGTTACCAGAATGCTGGATCTGCAATTTTATTGGCCAATTATGAAAAGTGATCTAATTATACATATTATTCATATTTGTTGAGGCATAAAAGCATGTATAAATCTCCGTAAAGGAAGGCACTTAATTCTTTAGAGTCTATAGTAATATTTATAGCTTGATCTGCAAAACATTACAAATGATACTTAGGATCCAAATTGTTTTCATCTCTTAAAATTCAAAGCAGCTTCAGCTTTCTGAAACACACAGTTTGTCTGTAGTGTTATAATACATATCCAAGTAACATGGTAGGCACCTTCTGTGTTCTAGATATGTATTAGGTCTAAGAAATGTAAGGAAAAATGATAAGCAGGAGTCTTCAAGGAGCCAATAGTCTTGTGGGAATACAGATTGGGGTAGAAATCTCATAATCTGGGTAGAAATAATCTACAAGATAAACAGCTTTGACAGAGCTTTGAACCAGATGCTACTGGAACTCAGAGGAAGGCTAGAGTGGCTTCTCCAAGTCATGATGTTTCAGCTGGCTGCTAAGAATGAGGGAAGGAGGGTCAGCAGGCCTGACAGATGGAAGATACATCATCTGCAAGGGCATAATGTTAGCCAAGACTAGTAAGTGCTGAGGAAAAGTGGAGTTCAATGTGGCTGAGGTCTGGCTCTGTCGCTAACTTGCTGTGCAATATAGAAATGTTATTTAGCCTCTCTGGGTTGTTTCCTCATTTAAAACAATAAAACCTATCCTCACTGAGGGTTTTGTGATGCATGTAAAATGCTTGGCAAAGTGTTTACTCCAGACTTAAATGCTCAGTAAGCATGAGTGGCTGCAGACTGGAGATTCTGAGTGTCAGTTTGTGTTCATTTCCTTACCACATTAAGCTGGCCATTTAATCTCTTTGGGCTTCCTTTTCACTTTTCTGTAACAGGCGAGTGATCAAACTAGATGTTGATCTCAAGTCCCTTCCAACTCGAAGACTGTCATAGCTATATGATCATTGCCACATAAGTAAAAATTCACATTAAAATGTAAAATATGTAAAATTTAGGAAATTTTTTCTGTGAGGAATACTGTACATTATAGCATTTTAACATATCAAGTTTGATGAATAATAGGGTCATAGAACTGGCTTTTAAGTCTTCAGGTTGGATGATCCATTCAAAACTGAACACCTCTAACTTTCATTTCTATTTCAGGTAAATTTACTTTTTTTGAAAGATTTCAGAAAGATGATAGAGAGCATCTGAAAAACATGGCCCAAGGTGGACTCTGTCCCTTCTTCATACCAGGGCCTATTCTTCTAGATAAAATAACACTGATGATAGGGGAAGCATCAAGAACCTGTTTGTTTTCTGGCTGTTTCAACTCAATATCTTGTTGGTTTGCGACTTCAGAACAAAATGTAATAGCTTAACAGGAACTTTGATTTATTTGTTCCTTAAATCATGGAAAAAATAAACTAGCCAGCAATTATTTGTGGCTTTTAATAAAATACGTTTTGTAATTGCATGAAACAATTATCAAATACTTCTTATGAGCAAAAGCTAGGAAAAATGACCTATGGATGTAAATTTTGATCCCAAATATTTTCTCTCCTTTAATTCAATGGTTATTGAACAACCATTATGTGCCTGGTAGGGCTTAGTAATTTTTTCTTTTTTTTTTTTTTGAGACAGAATCTCATTCTGCTGCCCAGGGTGGAGTGCAGTGGCACGATCTCAGCTCACTGCAACCTCCGCCTCCTAGGCTCAAGCAGTTCTCCTGCCGCAGCCTCCCACAATAGTAATTTATAAATGATTTTTTTAAAAAGAAAACTTCAGCACCCAGGAATGAGAGGACATTAAGGGACTAAAGAACAGTAATTTCATGAATTTTAGGTCCTTGTGGAGCCAAAGGATCCTTGGAAGCCTGGGCGCACGATGTGCATTGGGGTCAAAGACGTGGGCAACACTGAGATTCTGGAGGTGTTGTAGAAGGAATTCATGCCTCAGTCTAAGGAGGTATGACATGGGAGTGAATGTCTAGCATACTGTGGAGGACAAGATCACTAGGAAAGAGAAGGTCAAGAAACTCGAGGAGAGATCTCTGAAGTGATTAGAAAGAGGAGGAAAGTTGTGAGAGTGACAGTATGCCTGGAGTGAAGACTGGTGAAAATTAGGGTGAGTGACACAGTAGTACGTAAATGATGGCAATAATGAGTGGTACAGGGTGACACAATCTGATGATGTGGGGTTCAAATTTGAAGATTTTAAGGGAGCCCTTGCAAATGATAGTTTTTCACCCCTTTCTACCACTGTCCAATAGGTGGAATAAGTAATTCTTCTCACTCATCATTGCCTCTTTTCTGCCTCTTGGATAGTGGTAGAAACGGGTGAAAAACTATCACTTCCAACAGCTGCCAGGGACGTAATGACTTAATGGAAGAGTCAGGTTTCTTAGATCGAGAAAGTAAAAGGAGTATCCAGAAAAGAGGGTGGATATACAGTGATTTCCGCTGCTGCTGAAGACCTATCAGGAATTAGGGAGGACTGGATTACAGGAACAAAAGAGGGAAATATAGAGTCTTTCAGGTATTGGAGTATGGATGAGGGGGTGACCTTAGTCAAGAGGAGTTCCTGTAGTGACTTATATAAGGGGAGAGAAAGTAAACATTTCCATGATGACCAACTAATATCTTTAATGATGACATATCAGGAACCACTGCTTTTAGAATTCTCACTTAAATTTGTTTTTGAAAAATTTATTTCAGATTTTAATACTTTCCACTCCTAAAACTGAATATGCATTCAACATATTTATTGGTTCTAAAATGTTATAAAATATCTGCTTTTGTTTGGCACTTTGCTTTTCTCCTTCTTATATCATTATTGTATTTTTCATGCAGTGATTTCTGTGGTCTCATCTCTCCATGAGGTGATCAGCTACCTTACAGAAGTCCTGCGCTTCTTTGCTTCTCTCCATGAATTATAAACCTAAGGGACAGGCAATTGAGAGGAAGCACAAAGAGTTCAAAGTAAACAGGGTTTAATCAATGTATCAGATACTGGGTGGCAACTCTGTTTTAAAAGTCAAAGTCAAGTGAAAATGTGGGGTTGTCTGCCACATAAGGGGAGCTCAAAAATCAGATTTTTAATAAAGTTGCTTCCAATAAGAACACTATCATTCTATTATCTTAACAGAATAAACCTGAATCTGAAATTGACATTATAAACCAGAAAATTAGCCAGAACTACACCTGGTGCATTGATGGAGTAAAAGAGAAGGAACCAACAAAAATACTGGAGCAGAAGATTGTTGGGGTCAATGTTAAGTGATCATTTATATTGATTTGCTTGGAGATGTTCATGGTGCATCTCTTGGTCCCCCCCAAAAAATGTTTCCAATGTCCCTTTTCACTTTCTAAAATGAAATTGACTTGGATGATGAATTATCTGATCACTCTAGATACAGTGGATTGAAAAATGAAAATGAACACACCAGTAAGATACACATACACAAATACACATGGCATTTAGCTGAAATAAAAGTGTAATCGACTCACTCTGCATACACTTTTAAAATGAAAGCATGACTTCCTTGCCTTACCTTCTCTTTTTCTCCTAGCAAGAGAGTTTAGAGAAAAGTGACTTTGTCTCTTTATTTTTAACATTTACTACTTATTGATTTACATTTAGATAACTTGAGGACTTTTAATTAATCTTTATATGAAGATTTAGTGGAGAATATTTGGGCTAAATTTTAAATATCTCTGTACAGACAATGAAGTTCAAATAAGTATTACCCTGACTTAACTTGAATTATTTTTTTACCCTGCTATAATTAGAGAAGCGTAAGTGAGACAAACCCTTTTCTAAAATATATTCAGAAAAAAAATTGCTGTATCTGTCCTAGAAGAAGTGTGCATTCTGCCCATATCAAGTTTCTCCCTTGCTGGAATCTAAGTGATTTTGTATTTCACAAGTGGCTTTGTGAAGAACAATATAAAAGCATTTGGGTAGAAAAAAAGATGTCAGGATTTGTAATTAGAAGTCCTGTATTTGTTTCTGGTTGCACCACTCATTAGTTCAATAACTAAGCGTAAGCAGATTACCTAAATTCTCTATACTTCAGTTTCCTTATCTGTACAATTATTATTCCACAAGTAGAAAAAGTACTTTTCAGAGTGGGTGAAGATCAAATAAGAAAATATGTATGAAAGGGCTTATCACAGCACCTGGCACCCAGTCCCTCAAATGTCACATAGTGACTCTACTTCCAGTTTCTGTTTCAATCTAGAGCTTGTTATATGAGAACTACTTTTAATAATGATATTTGCAAGGTGCTACTAGTTCCCAAATCAAGGGCTATATTTAGTACATTATCCTTGATAGGGCAGAAAGGGAAATTAATACATTTTCAATTTGACAATAATTTTTCCTAAGAAATTAAAGAAGCCTTAGTTAATTAAAGAAGCCTTAATTAACCTGGCAGACCATTTACCTAGAGGCTACACACCCTGAGCATTCCGATTAACCAAAATTTTATATGAGGCTAATATCAGGCAATTTATGTGATTAAAGACAAAATTACTTTTATTTATGTGCATATACTGCCACATTTTTCTTGTTTACATCATATATTTTTTGTAAGAGGCAATAATAAACTCCTATTCGTCACACAGTTTATCTGTTCTTTCTTCTAGAAACTTGTTACTTCTCCTAGATACTTGTTTATATCCTGACATAATTCTCCATATCAACCTTTGACTAGAATCAAATGTTAGAACTGGAATTAGAATTCATACAGCAAAACGCTAGTTATCCCAATTTGATCATTATACATTGTATACACATATCATCAAACTATCACTTTATAGCCCATACATATGTAAAATTATTACCCATCACCTAAAAAGAAAAAGAAAAAGAAAAAAAAGGAATGGAAACAATAGTTTAAATGCCAATATTGCTAGAAGTCTTCCTTTTACCTAACTTACTCCTTACAGGAACGTTCCTAGAGGAACACCTACCAGGTAAATGTTCTCTGCATTTTAGAAGTTGTTAAATCAAGTTTAGCCTACAGCAGCCCCTTAAATATTTTAAATTTGGCTTAAAGGTTTCCCTGGACATCATGAACTATAACCTAAATGAAGGTGTAAACAGACTGTAACCCACTCTTGTGCCAGTCACTGAGTTTTGGCCAAAGGTGGTCAACTGTTCAAACCATGTTCAAAAAAGGCAAATGCCAAGCTGTACCCAATCCGGCTGTTTCTGCCACTCACTTCTGTTTTCTGAGCATCACTTTCCTTTTTCTGTCCATAAATAATCTTCTAACATGTGGCTGTACTGGAGTCTCTCTGAGCCTATTCAGGCTCGGAGGCTACCAGATTCACGAATCGTTTTTTGCTCAAACTCGGTTAAACTTAATTTGGCTACGGTATCTCTTTTAACAAAATGAAATTTGAGTTTTGAAAAATTTAAGTAATTTGTCCATGTTCCAAGCAATGCAATAAAAATTTGAACCTAGTGTGTCAGATTTCAAAGACCATGAACACTCTACTCTGTACAGTTGAACCTTGAACAACATGGATTTGAACTGCGGAGTCTACTTACACACAGTTTTCTTTTTCCAACCAAACGTGACCTGCAAGTACAGTATTCACAGGATGCAAAACTGCATAGTATAAGGAGCACTGACTTTTCCCATAGGTGGGTTTTGCAGGGCCAACTGGGGACTTGAGTGTACATGGATTTGGTTATCCTCGGGAGGTCATGGAACCAATCCCCCATGGAAACCAAGGGAAGACTGCATCTATTAGTGATCATATTGTATGCTATCGATTTAAAAGTGATGGCAGATGTCATGTCTATATACAGAAGAATTCCTTCATAAAATGGAACTGGAGACTGGCAGGGTTGGCCTTAGCAGTTAACAGTATATGCTACTGTTGGTGACTACATATGTGGTGATATGTTTGGCTCTGCGTTCCCACCCAAATCTCATCTGGAACGGTAATCCTCACGTGTTGAGGGAAGGGTCTGGTGGGAGGTGACTGAATCATGGAAGCAGACTTCCTCCTTGCTGTTCTTGGGACAGTGAGTGAGTTCTCGTGAGATCTGGTTGTTTGAAAGTATGTGGTACTTGCCCCTTCACTCTCTCTTTCTCCTGCCACCAAGAGGAAACATACCTTGTTTCCCCTTCACCTTCTGCCATGATTATAAGTGTCCTGAGACCCCCCAAGTCGTGCTTCCTGTTAAGTCTGCAGAACTGTGAGTCAATTAAACATTTCTTCACAAATTACCTAACCTCAGGTAGCTATTTACAGTAGTGTGAAAATGGACTAATACAGGTGGTTATGAATTGGTACCTACCAACAAGGTATCAAATCCATTGTTTGGCATTTCTGCCATCAATGCAATGATCTGCCTTTGTACTCAAAAGTGTTTTGCTTCTGCACAGTCTTCTATTAAGGGAAATGATAAGCCTCATCACTTAACTCAGTACTAACAGTTGGACCCCAGATGATGCTCCAAGAGAGTCTGATGGGACACCGGCAGGGAGGATAGGAAACAGAACATGACAGAGACACACTTTGTCTCTAGTTTTTCTTTAGGGGTAAAACAGGCAAAATTAACACATCTTACCTGTCAAGTAAAATTACAAGAATAACGTGTATGTATGTATGTGAACCTGTGTGAAAATTCAGACAGAGTAGTTTCAGAGTTGTCACATTCTTATTGATGCGATTTGGACTATGCAGGAGCAAGCCAATCAATTATACTGGAACTCTATATATGATACATATCTTTACTAGTAATACAAAAAGCGTCTGATATGGTTTGGCTCTGTGTCCCCACTCAAATCTCATCTGGAACTATGATTCCCTCGTGTTGAGGGAGGGACCTGGTGAGCGGTGATTGGATCATGGGGGCGGTTTCCCCCATGCCGTTCTCATGAGAGTGAGTAACACTGTCAACGTCACACAGATGGTCCCTTAGAGTTCCTCCAGCCCCTCTCTACATGTGGAGGAATCTAATCACAGTTGTCAACTGAGGTCTGGCCCTATGTGGGCAGATCCTCGAATGTTTTCCTTTTCTGAATATTACTTTCTTTCAAATGCTAATAAGGGTTAGGCCCAAAGCATTTTGTTGTCCCCTTCAAATAAAGTACAATGCAAACATTAGGCATTCCATGTTCATTCTGCATGTGTCTCGTTTTACACATTCTATCCTAAAATATTTATTTTTAGTCACTGCCCTGATACTCAGTGGCTGGCAGTTAGTAGACTCTCAGCCATAACTGCTGAATGAATAAAATGAATTCTACAAGCTTTTGCTATTGAAAAGTATTATAGAGATATACTACATCTATCTTAGAATTTTTGTAGTTCACTGAACAAAGAATAAGGCTAATGGGTGTAGAATTTCTTACAAAAATCCAGACAGCACTCTTCAGTTATTCTTTTCCAATTTCATTAGCTGAAAACCAGGGACACAACAAGAAATCAGAAGATATACAGGAGGATCTAACATTTGAGTAATGACCTGCTGCTGGACTGTAACACAGCAGTAGTCGTTTCAGTTTAATAGAACAGTAGTTAAGGAATAATGGGCTGAGATGTTTCATATTTTTATGATGACATCTCTAGAAGTAACTTTTTATTCCCTTTGTGTTGAAGTAACTCTTTATTCCCTTTGTGTTCATAATTTATTTAATGCATGCCAAAATTATTATCACTGATACGACAGTTATATTTCCGTGACCTTCAGCAGAAGGTGGGGCGGAGGATGCTGTTGTGAGCTGTTGGCTTCTGCCACTGGCTCCTCCAGGACAGCAGAGCCACACTTCCTCTCAAGTGCTGCTACCACCCTTTTCTCCTAGCAACCATATTATGTTAAAGTGCAGTTGCTGAGGTTGCCAGGATATTCTTCTATTCTTGTCCTCCATGATCAAACCAAAGACAAGAGAAAGTGTAAACCAAACCGAGGCAAAGACACAGGTAGGGAGACCTACAAAAAGCAAATGCCAGCCTCTTATTGAGAAGAAATCAATTGAGCAAATTATTTTGTTGTTAATGCTTAAAAAATCTACCATTTATTTTCTTTTGGGTAAAATCAGAAAACAAATTTTAAAGACAATCCACAAAAGAATGGCTATTAAACATTTTAAGACAAAACCACGTTATTATTAGTCAGTAAAAGCTACTTTTTTCCAATAGAGGAAGAGAAGTAAACATCTTAAATTGTCAGAGTGACCTGGAAGATTCTAAATCATAATTACCATCCAGCTACACATATAAAAGCTTTCAAGAGGCTACCACATCTTATTGAACCAAAGATATCATTGATTGTAAAATGTGTACTGATTTCTGGAATGTGAAAAATATGCATCTTAGAATTATTGAAATATGGCACATTACTCATTTGATATTTCAATCAGTTGTGAGATAAAATATCCTATGTATTTACAGAAAAAGAGCAGAACCGAGGTTTTCAGAGTCACACAGCTAATAAGGGGTAGAGACATAATTCAAATCCCTATCTGTTTGACTATTATGTTCAAGCTCATCTTAATTCAATGTTATTTCTTCAATTCCTTGCACAGATAGTAGATAAAAGGAGTTACTGAATAACATGCTTACAGAACTTGATAGTTGTTGACATGTTTGTTATACTCCTAGTAATTCACTAGGTATCACTAGGCCTGTTTTACAAATGAGAATAACCGGGCCTAAAAAAATTGAATGACTCACTCAAGGTCATATAATTAGAAAGTAACAGAGCCAGGAGTGAAACCCAAGATAAATGACTCTGAATCCAGAACATGTTTGACTAAGGTCAGACATTAACCAGCTCTCAGATCTGAAATTAGAACATGGACATAAAGATAATTCAAAGAGAAATGTATCTGTTGGATACATAGGAAAAGCTGTTGCACATGTCAGATGGATTCATTGATTTATTCAATAAACACTTACTGAATGGCTACTGTGAGTTACACTCTATTTTAGTACCTAGGATACAGTAGTGAATAAAATACCTAAAATCACATGGAACATTTAAGAGTTATAGAGAGAAACAGGTTGGAGGGAGGAGGATGGGGGAATTTATAATTTAAATAGTGGCTAAGGAAGATGCTTGAAGTGAGCCGAGATCGTGCCACTGCACTCCAGCCTAGGCGACAAAGTGAGACTCTTGTCTCAAAAAAAAAAAAAAGAAAAAGAAAAGGAAGGCACCCCTGAAAAGGTGACATTTGAGAAAGAAAAAGGAGATAAGGAAGTGAGCTACATGGATATCTGGGGGAGGAACATTTCAGGCAGGAGGAAGGAAAATGGCCCGGTTGGGAATGTCCTGGCTCGTTGCATGAACAGCTGAGAGGCTGGATGGCCAGGGCAGAATCAGAAAGGAAGAGCCTGGAGGTGATCAGTACCAAAGGCAGGAGGGTGGACAGACAGATCACACTGGGCCTTGACAGCCAATGTAAACTCTTTGGGATTTACACAGAACAAAATGATGACCTGAGGGACATAGCCTCATGGAATTTTGAACCTGGTCAGGTTCAATAACTCTGTCCTAGGCATCCCAAATATGTCTACTTCATTGTCCACTTTAATCTCAGGCTACCCGGTATGTAGTTGTTGTTCTGTCTACCTTGTCGCTGTGCTATTAAACGTGGCTTATTCTAGAGAGGGCTGACAGGTAAGCCTCCAGAAAACATGGACAGCTAACAAATATTTACTAGAGACCTATTATCTGTGCTGGGCATTTAGAAAAGTGCTCACTGCATCCTGCTGCCACCCCGGGCTCGGCCTCCTACCAAAAACAACAACAAAAAAGATGTAGTTGCCGCTCATAATGAGCTTATAACTTAGCTGTGAAATCATGAAGGTCTATACCAAGTGTTCGCTGCTGGAGGGGCAAGCTCAGAATTATGATCATGCCAGGAGTAGCCAGAGACAATTTAATTAAAGAAAAAATTTGAGGTGAGGTCTGACAGCAGTATGTAAGGTGAAGTCTTCCAAGTGGATGAAGGCAGGTAAAACATCTCATCTAGAGGTGACAGCATGGACAAAAACAAGGAGGCCTAAATAGCATGGCTTACTTTTTAAAGATCCATTCATCCATCAGTGTGACTGGGGCATAAGGTGTCTGAGAGGTGGTGGCAACCAAGGACAGACAGGCAGAAGGAATCAGGGGACGAGCCATGCAAAAGTCTCTAGGTTTCATTCTGTAGGTAATGGGGGAGGTACTGAATGTTTTCAGACTGTAGTGTGGCATCAGGAGTCTCGTGTGAACACTTCGGCACCCGCATGGAAGAGAAGTGGAGTGAAGTGGCAATGGAGGCAGGGAGGCTGCCACCACAGTCCAGGCAAGAGGATGACGGGAACTGGGAGAGCAGAAACGGAGAAACAGAACAGAGGTAAGGAGTTCCAAAGAGGTAGACTGAGCCCTGGTTATGCATAGTTTACATATGGGTGTGACTGAGAAGCGGGTCAAGGTTGACTCCTGGGGACTGTGTAGACCCTTTGGTAAGAGTATGAGAAGGAAAGGGGTGACTCATAGGGAAGACAGGAATGCACGTGTCACGTTCTGATGCAGGCAGTTTCAATGGAGGGGGATGTCACTATGAGGTGGCCAGGCAAGGATTCATAAAGGCCTTAGGACTTTACCTTAGACCTTAAAGGATGGTCAGGACTTAGAAAAGTAAAGAGAAGTATGCACAGCACTTCAGGCTGAAAACAGCTGAGCAAAGGCACACAGAAGAGGCAAAAGAGAAACCATTTTCTGGGGGTAAGTATATGGAATTTTGCAAGTAGGAGAGGATAGAAGAAAAGGGATGAAGAGGCTGGCCCTTGAATGGTATGGGGTTTACATTCAGGACTTCTGTTTTTTCGGGAAGGGAGAATTCACTAAATTCACTGTTTTGTAAGGCAACTGGGTTCACTGTTCATCAACAATCCTAGAGAGTAATGGTAGCCATCATAAACGTGCTGATGACGTTAATTCACAGTGATTATATAGACAACAGAGTTTCGCTCTTGTTGCCCATGCTGGAGTGCAATGGTGCGATCTCAGCTCAGTACAACCTCCACCTCCTGGATTTAACGATTCTCCTGCCTCAGCCTCCCGAGTAGCTGGGATTACAGGCACACACCACCACGCCCAGCTAATTTTTTGTATTTTTAGTAGAAACGCAGTTTCACCATGTTAGCCAGGCTGGTCTCAAACTCCTGACCTCAGGTGATCCACCCGCCTCGGTCTCCCAAAGTGCTGCGATTATAGGCATGAGCCACCACACCCAGTCGTATGTATATTATAATTTTCTGTCATACTAGGATTCACAGAGTTTTATAGCCAGAGCTAGAACTCATTTCTCTTGATGTCATCTCTGGATGAAAAAATTTTTTAGCTAGTTTGGTATTCATAATCACTGGCACCATGTTCTCTCCAAACAACTAATGTTGTAGTTATGTCTGAAATGTCAAAAACAGGTTTAATACAAATTTAACAATACTTTATTTAAATATTTTATTTCACCTTGGAGCCATTAGCTGTTTTTATAAGTTAAACCAAATAAATTCTGTAATGAATGTTTTATGCTGTTTGTAAAAAAAATTCAAGTACAAAATCAACTTCTTAAAGCCTATATTATATTATCTACTATATTGGGGACTATGATAATGAAATTTTAACTGCACCCAAACACACAACTTTAAAAAATTACTATTTAAAACTCTCAGCTATAAAAATATCACTTGCTCTGTTTCACCTTAAATTGTTGCAAGTAGCAGTAGAATACTTGCTATGTCTTCTCCACATCCACCATTTAAAAACAAATAAAACACCAACTGGTGCATTAGCTATCATTACATATTTTCCTGGAATACATTCAGATTCTTTTCTTTCATTTCCCCTTAGCAGCAATCAAATCCCTAACAGCTCTTGATAATTTCTCATTTCTTGCTTCAGTGCCATTCTTGAAAACAAAGCCATCCATTATTGTGTATATGTCATTAAAAAAAAAAATCACAGGTAAAAGGGGAGCTCAGATTGCTCCAAATGAGTGCTTTCAGGAAATACTACTTCTCCTATGATATGACTAGAAACCCTGAGTTCATGTCAGTTTTGGGGCAATCTGTAAAATATCTATCCTCTCCCATCCCCCAAAAAGTTCCACATCCTTCTTTGTTATTTGAGGCTGCTTCTGATTCTCATTCATTTCATTCCCATTCTGGCTGAGCACATTATATAGCCTCCATTCATAATTTTCCCAAAAGTTGAGACAAAATAAAATTGCTGCATTCCATCTTATCACCTAATATGCATTTGAGGAACATATTCCTTTCAGTTTTCTATCTCCATTAAATGTGATCTAAATTTTCTGATATACCTCAAACTTCTTGTGCTTCAGTTAATTATGCTCTAAATTCTCAGAAACGTACCTCAGAGCACTAGGAAACAAATTTGGCAGGCAAATGGCAGAAATGGCACAGGGATGAAGATGAAACAGGCAATTCATTCCTGGGAAATTCCTGGAGGGAAGTCAGGTTTCCAGCCTGAGAAAAAATGAGCTCACTTCTCCCGCTTGTGCCCAGACTTCAGATGCTATGAGCCATATATTTCCTTGAATGAGAGAAGGCAAGAGAGTGGAATCTCCTTCTTCTGACCTCTCATTCCAATATTTTCTCTACTGCAATTATATATTTGTAGTACAATATATTGGTTTGAAATGGATTGATGTCAGTTTTATTAAAAAAACTAAGATGTAGAAAATTCCCCTATATTCCAATCTGATACAGCCACTATGCCTTTGGTACCCCTTCACTTAGCCTTATATATTTCTACCTAATTAATGTATGAATGATAGTGTGCGTGTGTGTGTGTGTTTGTGTATAGACAGGCAGATAAATCTTTATAGCCTTGCTCTACAAAGGAGTCCAAATGGAGCTATATGAGCCCATAAAAAAACCTCAAAGATCAAGTATAGCCATCTCATGACGGCAGGCATTTTTGTCTGTCTTGTTCTCTAGTTAATCTGCATCTCCCAGAACAGTGCTAGCACATAGTAGATGCTCAATAAGTATTTTTTTAAAAAATCAATTACTCCTCTTTCCCAGACTATGTCTATAAAAGCCAAATGCAATGAAACATTAACAACAAACAAGCAAATAAACAAGCAATAAAACAGGACAGGAGGTAAATTTAGTTTCTTACTCTATGGTTTGAAAAATTTGCAGCTACACGCCATTTTTTTTTCATTTTTATTATTTCAACTTCAATTTCCTGTTTATCCCCTTATTTTGAATGACAGGTCACTGTTCTGCCTTCAAATAAGGGATGAGTGTATATGAAAATCTACCTTATTTCATATTTGCATTCCAAAGAGTACTTTCCCAATTAGTTTATGACGTGATTATTTTTCCTTTAAATGTTCATTTCCATTTTTTAAGAGTATCTTCTTACTTGGTCAATTGCACACAGGCAACATTCACTAGATGGGACATCCCCTTGTGGAACAATCTAACAAATTACAGCCGAGAAAGTGTTTGCTTACTTGTGCGTTTGTTTTAGCAGCCACACATTTGGCTAATGGACTAAGTAATACAGATAATATCATGATAAAACCTCCTCTTTCAGCATGCAAGGAAAATTAGATTGTTTTTTAATCTGTCTTTTGCAAAGCTGTAAATACTTTTTGTCATTTCAGATGCTTTAAGTAAAGCCACTAGAGAAAAACCAATTTGTAGTATTTGTCTCACAACATATTTCTTCTAGTTAGGAGTTAAAATATTAGAGATAAGGAAATGAGGGAAAAAAGGACCCGTGGACTCAGACAGTTTCGCGGTGCCATTTAAACTTATCATGCTATATGAGTCTAAAACCTTTTGCTTCACAACCTTGGGGAAATTCCACTATCTCTAAACTGCAAACTTGCCCCCTGGAGCCCTGAGGCAAAGCCCAATATGGTACCTGAATAATCAAAATTTCTTCCAAACATGAGGTCTAACCTAAAAAACATACAAATAAATAAACAAGTGAATCCATAAAACTGATATATTGTTTCCTAATACTTGTTTTTACTTTGATATGGAAACATTTTAAATTTCTCAAGAATGAATAAAATTGATGTTCCAGCAAATTCCATGGTACTTTTCCTGACCCTTCTCCATTGATAATTTTGCTTTTCACGGCCAAGAAGCTCCATAAACCCAAAATCAGTGTCAAGAGAGTTTTGTTTTGTTCTACTATCCATCTCGGGCTGCTGTTAAGTCTCCTCTAGTTACTCCTCTCCATAGTTCTTTTAAACAACCAGTCCACATTCAAAGAGATGTTTGGCTCACTTCCTAGTCTTATCTGCAGTCTTTCCTTTCCTGGTTCTAGTTTCCTCTTCAATTCTGATGAGCTTCTCTCTACCAGCACCTCTGCTTTTACATTTATAGGTCAGCAACTTGCTTTATATTTTAGGCAATTTTGATGCACTCTTAACTGTCCCCCCGCTCCCCACCCCCCCCCACACACGTCAATATAATAGGGTTTTGTTGTTAGTTACCAGGAAGAGTCATAAAAGGATGCATTGGCTAATGACTCTTAGAAAGAACACTGTGACATTATTAATGCAATAATAGCACAGATAGTCTCCAAAATTTAAATGGGCACTATATTAATCTGTTTTCACACTGCTATAAAGAAATACCTGGTGGCTGGCAAGATGGCCGAATAGGAGCAGCTCCAGTCTGCAGGTCCCAGTGAGATCAATGCAGAAGGCAGGTGATTTCTGCACTTCCAACTGAGGTATCTGGCTCATCTCATTGGGACTGCTTAGACAGTGGGTGCAGCCCACAGAGGGCAAGCCAAAGCAGGATGGGGCGTCGTCTCACAAGGGAAGTGCAAGGGGTCGGGGAACTCCCTCCCCTAGCCAAAGGAAACCATGAGGAAATGTGCTGTGAGGAACGGTGTACTACGGCCCAGATACTACGCTTTTCCCACAGTCTTTGCAACCCGCACACCAGGAGATTCCCTCGGGTGCCTATACCACCAGGGCCCTGGGTTTCAAGCACAAAACTGGGCAGCCATTTGGGCAGACACCACGCTAGCTGCAGGATTTTTTTTTTTTTCATACCCCAGTGGTGCCTGAAATGCCAGTGAGACAGGACTGTTCACTCCCCTGAAAAGGAGGCTGAAGCCAGGGAGCCAAGTGGTCTAGCTCAGTGGATCCCACCCCCACGGAGCCTAGCAAGCTAAGATCCACTGGCTTGAAATTCTTGCTGCCAGCGCAGCAGTTTGAACTTGACCTGGGATGCTTAAGCTTGGTGGGGGGAGGGGCGTCCACCATTACTGAGGCTTGAGCAGGCAGTTTTCCTTTCACAGTCTAAACAAAGCCTCCAGGAAGTTCAAACTGGGCGGACCCCACCACAGCTCTGCAAGGCCCCTGGAGCAAGACTGCCTCTCTAGATTCCTCCACTCTGGGCAGGGCATCTCTGAAAGAAAGGCAGCAGCCCCAGTCAGGGGCTCATAGATAAAGCTCCCATGTCCCTGGGACAGAGCACCTGGGGGAAAGGGTAGCTGTGGGTTCAGCTTCAGCAGATTTAAATGTTCCTGCCTGCTGGCTCTGAAGAGAGCAGCGGATCTCCCAGCACAGCACTCGAGCTCTGCTAAGGGACAGACTGCCTCCTCAAGTGGGTCCCTGACCCCCATGCCTCCTGACTGGGAGACAACTCCCAGCAGATGTCGACAGACACCTCATACAGGAGAGCTCCAACTGGCATCTGGTAAGTACCCCTCTGGGACAAAACTTCCAGAGGAAGGAACAGGCAGCAATCTTCACTATTCTGCAGGCTCCGCTGGTGATATCCAAGTAAACGGGGTCTGGAATGGACCACCAGTAAACACCAGCAGACCTGCAGCAGGTGGGCCTGACTGTTTGAAGGAAAACTAGCAAACAGAAAGGAATAGCATCAACATCAACAAAAAGGACGTCCACACAAACCCCATCCAAAGGTCACCAACATCAAAGACTAAAGGTAGATAAATCCACAAAGATGAGGAAAAAACAGCACAAAAAGGCTGAAAAGTCCAAAAACCAGAAAGGATCTCAAACTCTTCTCCTCCAAAGGATCACAACTCCTCACCAGCAAGGGAACAAAACTGGATGGAGAATGAGTTTGACGAATTGACAGAAGTAGGCTTCAGAAGGTGGGTAATAACAAACTCCTCTGAGCTAAAGAAGCATGTTCTCACCCAATGCAAGGAAGCTAAGAACTCTGAAAACAGGTTAGAGGTATTGCTAACTAGAACAAACAGTTTAGAGAAGAACATAAGTGACCTGATGGAGTTGAAAAACAACATGAGAACATTGTGAAGCATACACAAGTATCAATAGCCATATCCATCAAGTGGAAGAAAGGATATCAGAGATTGAAGAGCAACTTAATGAAATAAAACCTGAAGACAAGATTAAAGAAAAACGAATGAAAAGGAATGAACAAAGCCTCCAAGAAATATGGGACTATGGGAAAAGACAAAATCTACATTTGATTGGTGTACCTGAAAGTGAGGGGGAGAATGGAACCAAGTTGGAAAACACTCTTCAGGATATTATCCAGAAGGACTTCCCCAATGTATCAAGACAAGCCAACATTCCAATTCAGGAAATACAGAGAACACCACAAAGATACTCCTTGAGAAGAGCAACTCCAAGACACCTAATCGTCAGATTCACCAAGGTTGAAATGAAGGAGAAAATGTTAAGGGCAGTCAGAGAAAAAGGTCGGGTTACCCACAAAGGGAAGCCCATCAGACTAATAGCGGATGTCTCTACAGAAACCCTAAAAGCCAGAAGAGAGTGGGTGCCAATATTCAATATTCTTAAAGAAAAGAATTTCAACCCAGAATTTCATATTCAGCCAAACTAAGCTTCATAAGCAAAGGAGAAATGAAATCCTTTACAGACAAGCAAATGCTGAGAGATTCTGTCACCACCAGGCCTGCCTTACAAGAGCTCCTGAAGGAAGCACTAAATATGGAAAGGAAAAACCAATACCAGCCACTGAAAAACATACCAAATTGTAAAGTCCATCAACACTATGAAGAAACTGCATCAACTAACGGGCAAAATAACCAGCTAGCATCATAATGACAGAATGAAATTCAAATATATGTAAATGTAAATGGGCGAAATGCTCCAACTGGAAGACACAGACTGACAAATTGGGTAAAGAGTCAAGACCCATCAATGTGCTGTATCCAGGAGACCCATCTCACGTGCAAAGACACACATAAGCTGAAAATAAAGGGATAGAAGAAGAATATTTACCAAGCAAAGGGAAAGCAAAAAAAGAACAAAAAAAAAACCCAAAAAAAAACCAAAAAGCAGGAGTGGCAATCCTAGTCCCTGATAAAACAGACTTTAAACCAACAAAAATCAAAAAAGACAAAGAAGGGCATTACATAATGGTAAAGGGATCAATGCAACAAGAAGAGCTAACTATCCTAAATATATATGCACCCAATACAGGAGCACCCAGATTCATAAAGCAAGTTCTTAGAGGTCTACATAGGGATATAGACTCCCACACAATAATAGCAGGAGACTTTAACACCCCACTGTCAATATTAGACAGATCAATGAGACAGAAAATTAACAAGGATATTCAGGACTTGAACTCAGCTCTGGACCAAGCAGACCTAACAGACATCTACAGAATTCTCCACCCCAAATCAACAGAATACATATTCTTCTCAGTACCACATTGCACTTATTCTAAAATTGACCACGTAATTGGAAGTAAAACACTCCTCAGCAAATACAAAAGAATGGAAACCATAACAAACAGTCTCTAGACCACAGTCCAATCATATTAGAACTTAAGATTAAGAAACTCACTCCAAACCGCTCAGCTAAATGGAAACTGAACAACCTGCACCTGAATGACTACTAGGTAAATAATAAAATTAAGGCAGAAATAAATAAGTTCTTTGAAACCAATAAGAACAAAGACATAAAGTACCAGAATCTCTGGGACACAGCTAAAGCAGTGTTTAGTGGGAAATTCATAGCACTAAAATGCCCACAGGAGAAAGCAGGAAAGATCTAAAATAAAAATCCTAACATCATAATTAAAAGAACTAGAGAAGCAAGAGCAAACAAATTCAAAAGCTAGCAAAAGATAAGAAAGAACTAAGATCAGAGCAAAACTGAAGGAGAGACACAAAAACCCCTTCAAAAAAAAATCAGTGAACCCGGGAACTGGTTTTTTGAAAAGATTAGTAAAATAGACCGCTAGTCAGACTAATCAAGAAGAAGAGAGAGAAGAATCAAATAGACACAATACAAAATGATTAAGGGGATATCACCACTGATCCCACAGAAATACAAACTACATCAGAGAACACTATAAACACCTCTACACAAATATACTAGAAAATCTAGAAGAAATGGATCAATTCCTGGACACATACACCCTCCCAAGTCTAAACCAGAAAGAAGTCGCATCCCAGAATAGACCAATAACAAGTTCTGAAATTGAGGCAGTAATTAATAGCCTACTAAAAAAAGCCCAGGACCAGATGGATTCACAGCTGAATTCTACCAGAGATACAAAAATGAGCTGGTACTCCAAACCATAGAAAAAGAGGGAATCTTCCCTAACTCATTCTATGAGGTCAGCATCATCCTGATACCAAAACCTAGCTGAGACACAATAAAAAAAGAAAATTTCAGGCCAATATCCCTGACGAACATCGATGCAAAAATCCTCAATAAAATACTGTATCCAGCAGCCCATCAAAAAGCTTATCCACCATGATCAAGTCAGCTTCATCCCTGGAATGCAAGGCTAGTTCAACATATGGAAATCAATAAACACAATCCATCACATAAATAGAACCAGTAACAAAAACCACATGATTATCTCAATTGATGCAGAAAAGGCCTTCAATAAAATTTAACACCCTTCATGCTAAAAACTCTCAATTAACTAGGTATTGATGGAATGTATCTCAAAATAATAAGAACTATTTATGACAAACCCACAGCCAATATCATACTGAATGGGTAAAGGCTGGAAGCATTCCCTTTGAAAACCAACACAAGACAAGGATGCCCTCTCTCACCACTCCTATTCAACACAGCATTGGAAGTTCTGACCAGGGCAATCAGGCAAGAGAAAAAAATAAAGGTATTCATATAGGAAGAGAGGAAGTCAAATTGTCTCTGTTTGCAGATGACGTGATTGTATATTTAGAAAACCCCATCATCTCAGCCCAATATCTCCTTAAGCTGATAAGCAACTTCAGCAAAGTCTCAGGATACAAAATCAATGTGCAAAAATCACAAGCATTCCTATGCACCAATACAGACAGACAGAAAGCCAAATCATGAGTGTACTCCCATTCGCAATTGCTACAATACCTAGGAATACAACTTACAAGGGATCTGAAGGACCTGTTCAAGGAGAACTACAAACCACTGATCAAGGAAATAAGAGAGGACACAAACAAATGGAAAGACATTCCATGCTCATTGATAGGAAGAATCAATATCGTGAAAGCAGTCATACTGCCCAAAGTAATTTACAGATTCAATGCTATTCCCATCAAGCTACCACTGACTTTCTTCACAGAATTAGAAAAACTACTTTAAATTTCATATGGAACCAAAAAAGAGCCCGTATAGCCAAGACAACCCTAAGCAAAAAGAACAAAGCTGGCGGCATCACACTACCTGACTTCAAACTATACAAGGCTACTGTAACAAAAACAGCATTGTACTGCTACCAAAGCAGATATATAGACCAATGGAATAGAATAGAGGCCTCAGAAATAACGCCACATCTACAAACATCTGATCTTTGACAAACCTGAGAAAAACAAACAATGGGGAAAGGATTTCCTGTTTAATAAATGGTGTTGGGAAAACTGGCTAGCCATATGCAGAAAACTGAAACTGGATCCCTTCCTTACACCTTATACAAAAATTAACTAAAGATGGATGAAAGACATAAACATAAAACCTAAATCTGTAAAAACCCTAGAAGAAAACCTAGGCAATACCATTCAGGATACAGGCATGGGCAAAAACTTCAGGAGTAAAACATCAACAGCAATGGCAATAAAAGCCAAAATTGACAAATGGAATCTAATTAAACTAAAGAGCTTCTGCACAGCAAAAGAAACTATCATCAGAGTGAACAAGCAACCTACAGAAAGGGGGAAAATGTTTACAATCTATCTATCTGACAAAGGGCTAATATCCAGAATCTACAAGGAACTTAAACAAATTTACAAGAAAAAAAAAATCCCGTCAAAAAGTGGGTGAAATATATGAACAGACACTTCTCAAAAGAAGACATTTATGCAGCCAACAAACATATGAAAAAAAAGCTCATTGTCACTGGTCATTAGAGAAATGCAAATCAGAACCAAAATGAGATACCATCTCACGCCAGTTAGAATGGCAATCATTAAAAAGTCAGGAAACAACGGACGCTGGAGAGGATGTGGAGAAATAGGAACACTGTTGGTGGGAGTGTAAATTAGTTCAACCATTGCGGAAGACAGTGTGGCGATTCCTCAAGGAACTAGAACCAGAAATACCATTTGACCCAGCAGTCCCATTACTGGGTATATACTGAAAGGATTATAAATCATTCTACTATAAAGACACATGCACACGTATGTTTATTGCAGCACTGTTCACAATAGCAAAGACTTGGAACCAACCCAAATGCCCATGAATGACAGACTGGATAAAATAAATGTGGCACATATACACCAAGGAATACGAAGCAGCCATAAAAAAGGATGAGTTCATGTCCTTTGCAGGGACATGGATGAGGCTGGAAACCATCATTCTCAGCAAACTAACACAGGAACAGAAAACCAAACACTGCATGTTCTCACTCATATGTGGGAGTTGAACAAGGAGAACACATGGACACAGGAAGTGGAACATCACACACCAAGGCCTGTCAGGGGGTGGGGGACTAGCGGAGGGATAGCATTAGGAGAAATACCTAATGTAGATAACCGGTTGATGGTGCAGCAAATCACTATGTCAAGTGTATACCTGTGTAACAAACCTGCATGTTCTGCACATGTATCCCAGAACTTAAAGTATAATAATTTTTAAAAAAAGAATAAAAAAAAGAAATACCCGAGACTAGGTAATTTATAAAGGAAAGAAATGTAATTGACTCACAGTTCTGCATGGCTGGGGAGGCCTCAAGAAACTTACAATCATGGCGGAAGGTGAAGGCGAAGCAAGCTTGGACTTTCTCACATGGCGGCAGGAGACAGAAGAATGTGAGCAAAAGGCGTAGAACCTCTCATGAAACCATTAGATCTGTGAGAACTCATTCACTATCATGAAAACAGCATAGGGAAAACTGCCCCCATGATCCAATCACTTCCCACCAGGTCTCTACCTAGACACGTGGGGATTATGGGAATTACAAATCAAGATGAAATTTGGATGGGGACACAAAGCCTAACCATATCAGGCACTATCAATCTCATCCAATATGAGAGGAAAGGGAGTTTGCCATGATATAGGACTCTTTGTACTCTTCCCACTTAGGCTCCACCCCTTATAATCATGATCAATTCATATTAGTACCATTAACATTAGTACTCCTGCACTTTGTGAGTGGACAGAAATGTATACAGAGAATATGTGCTCTTCCTTCAAGCCCCAATGTTCTTGATATTCCCAGGACAAAATTATGTCCTTATCATAATTATCATCCTCTTCTCAGCTAACATTTTAGGAAGAATTTACTCCATGCCCAATACTACCATCCTATTTATTATCACATCAGTACCGAGCTGAGTTCTTTCCTATTCATAAAATATTCATTCCTTCAACATATCAATCACTGGCACTGCTTGGTGTACTAGCTTACATTCCAGTTTCTGGAATAAGGGAGACTAATAACAAATAAAATAATTTAACAGAGCACTAAATACTATTAAATAAAACGGATTATTGTTAGAGATAAGTGACAGATATGAGGAGGGATGAAGAAGGGACCACATTAAGAAGACAGTTCTTAGAGTCTCTTTGAAGTAGTGACATTTGAATGGAAACTTGAATGATGAGAAAGACTGGGGAACAGCTTGTTAGGCAGAGGGAGTGGCAAGTGCCAAGGAAAGGAGGTTGCAGGACGCTTGGTGCTCTCTCTCCTCACATTCATGGTACTATCCTTGCATTTCTTCTCTGAGATGTCCTCTTCTCTAATGCTCTCTTATGCTGATTTTTCACACCCAGGAGTATTCAGACGCCCACCTGGTCTATGCCCACAAGAAATATTACTGCCTTATTGGCTTTTACCAGCCTCATCTTAATATTGCACACTTGACCTTCAAGGCCTTAAAGAAGAAATAGCAATTTAAAGCAAACCTGCATCTTCAGCAGAACCACTGTTGATCACATTGTCTAACATGTCACAGCCTCTTATCTAAGAATGCATGGGATATACTCTTCATGGAATTTAGTGCCAGGAAACAAAAATTCTCCTAAAGATCTGTTTTCCTTCCTTAACCAATGAATTATACATAATCTTTCCTGTTACCCTTTTATTTTGGCTGCCAGGAACCACATAGCTAAAAGGTAGTGCTCCTATTACAATAACGATCTTATCCAGGTTTTGTGGTACATTCACTATTTCCCCCATTTATTTCTCTTGGTGGTTTCTTATCTTTATTTTGTTTTATTTTTACTGCCTTGTGTGAAAGTGCTTTTATTTAAGCTGCCTCAAACTTTTTGGAAATAGATGATATATAAATCATTAATCACAAGTAGTTTCTAGACAAACACAAGTAACTTCCTCATTGCAAAATCTGATGTGTCATCCTGGTCTTGATGTTACTCACCCTTTCTCCACATGACATAACTCAGCTGATCTCCTTTCTTAAACTTTTTCTAATCTTTGGTGTAGGATTAATATATATATGAATAAAACTGGCTAAAAAATTTCCACATTCTTGGTTTTATGGCATATCACAGTGTCTTCATTCTCTTTATAACACATTTTTATTCTGACCATCTTATGTATGAATGTGTATATACATGAATATATGCATGTATACATATATGCATATGTGTATATTTTGTTTCCTTCTTTTTCCACATGTCCATTCATGCAAATATGCTCCAGAATTCTAAGCTCACCTGCTCTCTTCTCTTTTTCCTTTGGCACTTTTCTACTATTGTTACCTGGACGTAAAAGACTTTCAAGTTTTATTTCTAGCTCTATTCATTCTCTTGGGTTTGCAGTCCAAATTCTCTGGTACCATCTGGACCTCAGAGTTAGAATGAGGCCTTGTAGTTCATTCAGCCTCCCAGTCATTAAATTTCCTCCATGACATCTCTGTCAAGTATTTGTCTACCCTACATTTTTTCAGTGACATTAAACTTGCTACCTTTCAAGGCAGTTTACCTAACCAGCTGGCTATGACTCTTAAAAGTTATTTCTGGCCAGGTGTGGTGGCTCATGCCTGTAATCCCAGCACTTTGGGAGGCTCAGACAGGTGGATCGCCTGAGGTCAGGAGTTTGAGACCAGCCTGATCAACATGGTGGAACCCTGTCTCTACTAAAAATACAAAAAAAAAAAATTGGCCAGGTGTGATGGTGGGCACATGTAATCCCAGTTACTTTGGAGGCTGGGGCAGGAGAATTGCTTGAACCTGGGAGGTGGAGGTTGCAGTGAGCCAAGGTCATGCCATTGCACTCCAGCCTGGGCGACAAGAGCAAGATTCCATCTCAACAACAAAAAAACCAAAAAAGTTATTTCCAATAGGATGGCAACATCTCTATGATGCGTGTCCACTGATTCTAATGCTATTCCTAAGGTAACAATAAGAGCAAAGACACACTGAATACGAAATGTGTTCTAGCGGCACTGCACACATTATCTCTCTACAACTCTGCAAGGTGGTTTTATTATTTTCATTATATCATTGGGACAATTTAGAATGTATAATCTTTTCCCACGGCTTTTCCCCAAATGGTGAAACACACATATCTTCCAGGGAAACCACTGTCTTCCAGGTTAAGAAAGTACAAATTCCTCCAACCATGTCTCACACAAATTATTTTGTCTTGTAAGTTAATTTCACCACCTGTATTCTTGACTTCTAACGATGGTATCAAAAATAAGTTCAAAATAACATTGCAATTGTGACTTGGATATGCAGAATAGAACATAACAATTGCCAACTTCGTTCTAGATGCTATATGGCTCTACTGACATAGCCTAAGATCATACTTGTTGCTTCCTACTTAATCTACCAATATCCCTGAGGCTTTTTAATCAATGGCGTACTAAACATCTGTGAGAACTCTCATGGCTATGTCAAACTATTTCCCAGACCGAACTCAATTTATTTCCTCACTAACCTCTTCATCAGTTTGACTCTTCCATGTCTTATGACATCTTTATTTCCCAGACTCATAGACTAAAATGCTCCCTGACAGCTTTATAGCTCCTCTTACATCTTCTAGATCTTTTTGTTCACCAAGTCTTGAAGGCTCTGACTCAAACATTTTCTCACATCATCATCTTCCCATGGACTCTGCCCTTTGCTGTTTCTCAGTTTAGGCCTCTTCTTCTCTCACCTGGACAGCTGAAATTGTGGTGTTCCTACTTCCCTTGACCACCCCACTGCATGGACTGATGAAGTGCCTGTCCCATAGCACAGCTCCTACCTGGTAATCCTCTGCTCAGACAGCTTCAGCAGCACTCTGCCTAGCAAGGAAAATTCCACCTTTTTACTCTGATATTAACAGCTGCCAGGATATATCTTATTTTTTAGCCTTATCATCTAGTGATTTCCTGTGAGTGTGGTATGCTTTTGAAATACTGTGCACAAAATGGTTTTAATTTTCCTGATTCTGCATCTATCTTTATTTACATTGTCTTTGAGCCTGGAAACCTTTCTTTGTCTGTCAAAATTCTATCTTTCAATAATCTGAGAAAATGTCACAACCTCTATGACACTTTTGCCAGATCCTGGTCTAGCCATTTAAAATTAATCTCATGCTGCTGACTTCTCACAGCATTTTAGTTCTTTCCTAGAATATAATAACAACAGAAATTTACATATAGGTCTTATCTCTTTATTCTTTAGGATCCCTAAGACTTGGCCATTTTTTTCTTTTTTTTAATTTTGCTATTCTTTGGTACAGAGTAAGGATTGAATTACACAGCACATTAATTAAGAAAAAGGAGGCAGGAAACAGAAGAGGTAAAACTGATGAGTAGCAGAAACTGAAGAAAACTTGCAAATCTAATGCAAACACTTGGAAATTCAGACCCACACAGGCTGTATTTACCAATGCACCGAAAGACTTTTCTCTCTTTCCTTTGTTGCTACCTCTCTCTAATATAACTTTTTAGACTGTATCCTCTGATCTCTACTTTCAGGCACATAACCTCTTTCTTTTTCCCTAAAATCTAACCAGACTAGAACTCTCTTGGGGCTAATAGTCAGAGGCCAGCACACCAAGTGCCAAAGTTGATTTTGGTTGCAATCAGCCACCTCACTGAGTAACCACATTCAGTGATCCTACTAAGTCATAAATCTCCATCCTCTTAAAAACAATCTCAGTGGCAATGAGCAGACAAGCTTTTCCAAGCTCACTTGTCACTCCCCCAAAGTCTTAATAAATATTTTAGATATTAAGTCATTGCAATGCCCTGTTGCTCAATAAAAAAAAAAAAAAGAAAAAGTTTATCATACACATTTATTCATTGCTGGTATTTTGAAACAAGACATAAAGTTCTTTGCACCACAAAGATAAAATTAATTTTATATAAGATGTACTTAAATAGTTGCATTTAGAAAGAAAACTTGGGGATAGATTATCAATGTGATTGAATTTCAGTATCACCTACGAGAATTTTAAACTATTTAACATAACCTATGTTCGGTCAAGAAAAGTGCTTCACATTTTTTCCTTCCTGGAATTAACATTTATTTAATGGAATTCTACCTTATGAAACCCCACTTGCATTACTCAGATGTTCAGTCAATGAAATTACTGAATTATTGGGAAAAATTACCTTCTTAAGATTAGGTCACATGAATTCACGAAACTGGAAGTGGTTACATAATATAGCAGAGTTACATAATCACGTATTGAATGATATTATACTTTAAGATATAATGAGTTTTTAACTAATAGTCTTGTTTTCTGAGCCCAGCCTTCCTGCTTTTTACTTGACTCTCCTTCTCATCTCACTGGTGCCTCCCTCTCTATTCTCAAGCATGTATCCTTTCTTCCTGAATATTTAGTTAGGATTATGCAGGCATCATGTCAGTTGTTTCCCATAAATAAAAAGGGAAACACACATATATGCATATACTGACACACAAAATCATCTTTTCAAGATATTACATTTTGGAGACAATTCCAGTGTGGGAAGGACTTCTCTATGGCTTGGTTTTGAGTATTTAAAATGATAAATAAATGTAACTTTCAATGAAATCCATCATTTATATAAACATAGGTGGTCATTAGACATTGAATTTACTAAAAGTAACTTAGTCTAAAATATTTCTTCATCAGTGAAAATTGAAGTTACTGGACTTGAGTAGATGAAGAAAACATGGACTCCAATAGCTTGAGTCCAATTTGCCAATATTATTTTCTCATAAATTAGCACAGAAATCACAATCAGGGCAGTTTATTCCTGACTACCAGAAGAAAATAAGACAGTAGGGTTTTGTTTGTTTGTTTGTTTCCTGGCAGACAGAACGTTTGAGCTCTTGATACGTTTTAAATTTCAGGCAACAAAATTATGTAAACATCCTAAAATTACATAAAATAAGAGTAAACATCTATTTTTCTATGAACTATTAGATGTACAAAAAGCAAAGATACTCCTTTCTCCTCAATTTATCTATTTAGAAATACTAATAACAATAATAATAAGAAGAAAGAGTGGGGAAAATCAAATGTCAAGCCTCACCCAAACAGTATGTAGGGAAAATGTTAGTACTCCAGTTCACAATGAAGCGTTTTACCGCAATTTACATTGGAGTATTTAATACTCCAATTCACAATACGGCATCAGTTAATCATAATAGTTTGTAAATTATATAGGTCATTGTATTGCTTTATAGCATGTCTATGCCTTAGTGCTCCAATAAAAGATACTAGTTTTCCTTTGCTTTTATCTAGTGAATTTTGATCATACTAAACTCACAGGTCACAGGTAAAATACTGTATGGTAGTGCTGAGTATAAATAAATTGAGAAAGAAATAGGTTCAAATCTTCCATTAGCATACATTTTTACTTATTAACAGCCTGGTCAAAGATTTAATGACAAGCATGTTAAATGTAGTGGCTGACAGGAGTGCAGAACTCACCTTCAAGTTAATTGATTCACAATGTCAATGTCTTTCATTTCCATAGTTAGACATATTAACTATATATTCATGACATATTTCTCAAAAGGGTTTGAAGTCTTCACTCTGATCTTATAAATCATATAAAATCTTTCTAGATCAAGGCAAATCTAACTGCTAGATTTAGAAATTGCCCTAGTGATTTTAACAAGCTGGTATGGAAAATGGTTTTCTTTCTCAAAATTAAATGTATTTTTTTTTTTTCATCCAAACCGAGGACTCTGGGTTTTTGGTCAAGGTACTATATTATAAACAGATTGCAATCAAGGATGGAACTGCAACAGTATCAGGAACAAATTCTAAAATATTGCTAGTGCATGGGAAATGTGAACCCTGAAGAAGGGCAGGGATCTCACTCTCCTTCCCCCTTTGTTCATCCCCTACACCAGCGTTTTAGAATAACTTACATTACAATGATTACACAGGGTAGCCTGTAAGTGAGGGAGGAAAAGGCATAGTACAGATGTATGTATACATTTTCTTTATTTCTATGAGAAGGAATTGGGTGTTGAGGTAGGTTCACAAAGAGGGTTAAGCCTCCAGTCTGTTGTTTTGATATTACGGTCGAGGTTGTTAAATCATCCATAAACAGAGCCACTTCCTGCTTTTCTTCTTATCTCTGAGTCTCTGCTTAGCAGCTTGCTTGAATATTAGTGGTAGAGGCTCCTAAATTTTGAGATCAATTAGTCTATTGCTAAACCCTAAGGAAATCGTTGCCTATTACTCCCATGTTGTATTTAGCTATGACTTCACAGCTTAGAATGACCAGTACTCACTGGATAAAAGAAAAATAAGTTGAAGAAGCTTATATATGAATTCCTTGTGGAAATGGACCATGTTTAATTAATCTTTGTATCCAAAAACATCACAGAGTCTAGCACATAGTAGGTGCTCAAATATGTTTATAAATAGGTTGGTGAAACAAACTAGTCAGGAAAGGATAACACAGGAAATACACAGAGAACAACCTAAACATTAACAAGGACCAATTAGTCAAGACAAATACTGGCACGAAATTAAAACCCCTTCAAGCACTTATTGTTTACACGATGTTTCTTGTATCTATTTTGATTTATTAACTCTAGTAAAATACCTGATATTTTCATACTGAGTACCAATATATGAAGGATTTTATAGACATAATTTCTTTTAATCCTTTAACTTTTTAAAATTGTCTTCAGTTTTACAGATAATGATACTAAGGCTCAAAGAAGTGAAGACTAAATCCCTGGTTATTTGAATCTAAAACCTGGGCTCTTTCCACCAAATTACATTCTCTGCTTTTAAAGTCTCCTTCTTTTAAGAGCAATTTTCCATAAGCTTTTTTGCCTCATATGAATTCAATCATATGGATTGCTGTGTTTCAAATAGCAAACTTTCAAATATTGTTGAGTTTGATTAAATAAATCCTGAAAAAATAGGAGAGTTTAGGGTAACAGGACGTGGACATGGGGTCATCTACCAAGAGCCAAAATTAACTCATAAAATCTGTAGATTACATGACTTATCATAAATACACCAAAAAAACAGGCTCCTACCTTTCATAGAGACTGGAAAATAGAGAAAGTAACAACTTGCACAAGAGTTTTCACTGGATTTAACTCACTATACTATTGGGAAGAGTCAAGATAATTTTTAAAATGAAATAAACACTCACATGCTCATTCCATTTATGTCATAATTTCCCCCAGGTTGTGTCTGTTTTACTGTAATGCGATGGCTCTTGAATTATAACCTGTGTATTTCAACAGCCAATCAACAGTACTGTACTGTGAAAAGCCTGTGACCCGAGATAAGGAAGTAAATATTTGCTTTGTGAACCACAATCATTGACTACAATAGACTTATATTTACTGACACAGGGATTTTAAAAAATCTCACATACAAAGCTTAAGAAATTCAGCGATTTTAGATATTTATTACTTATGCTAGAATACAAAGTATAAAGTACTTCTATAATTTCATGAAAAACTCTGCACAGCTAATAAATAGTAAAAATTCAAATCCATTTCTATTTGAAATAGATGTTATTTTCCACCATAGGTCACTGCTTCTCCTAAAGGGAACTCTCATCATTATAAATTCTGAATTACTCAGGTTTTACTGTATTTGATAAACTGGTACCACTGATGATTATAAACTTATACACTTTCAGCTGGGCGCAGTGGCTCACACCTGTAATCCTAGCACTTTGGGAGGCTGAGGTGGGTGGATTGATTGCTTGAGCCCAGGAGTTCAAGACCAGCGAAACCCCAACTCTACAAATAATACAAAAATTAGCCAGGCGTTGTGGTACACACCTGTAGTCCCAGCTCCTGCAGTGGGAAGATCACCTGAGCCCAGGGAGGTTGAGGCTACAGTGAGCCATGATTGAGTCACTGCACTCCAGCCTGGGTGACAGAGTGAGACCCTGTCTCAAAAAAACAAAACAAAACATTTATACTTTCTAGATAGTTTAATACCTAAGGACTTTGTAGATTTTCCAAGCTAGATAATTAAACTTTTGAAAACAAAGTTATCAAAAGTTACAGAACTTTAAAAGTCAAAAACAGGAGCTTACAAGACCACTGAATCATGTGCAACATCGCAGATACAGAGCTCATTAAGGTAACACATTAAATTCTTACTTTTAACATGTTTAAATTTCACCTAGAGCTTACAAGTTGAGGTAAGATATGATTCTAACCTGACATGGTTTTATAATTAAGCTTAATTGAGTCATTCTGATGAGAAATCACAAAGAACGTCCCTAGGCTTTCCATGTACTCCCATCTTTCCTTTCAACCCCTTTATCTCAGAAAAACTCGGAAGTTCTTCCATAACATTGGCAACTGGCAGAAACAATCCATGACTATCTGGGAACTCTTCAGACACAAGCTTCTCATAGTAAGGTGTTTGTGAGCAAATTGTTTACTGGTTCTGGACTTCTAAAAAGAACTGTAAAGTCTGGAAAACTCGGGGGTATAGCAGTATGTGATGAACCCCGATACCCTGGCTGATCCAGCCTTTCTGGTTTAGCCACAGTGATCTTTGTATCTTTACCACATGGAGCCTTTGTCACTGAGCATTTCCTTTCCTTGTTTGCTGTTGCCTTTTAAAAAATTAATATTAGCACTCAAACAAATAAGAGAAATGTACCAGACTAGCAGTGGAAACACAGGCTAAAGACTTGAACGAGCCATCCTCAAAGACAAAAACTGCTTATCAGTATGTCAAAAAGTAATCAGTCTTATTGGTAGCCAAAGAAATAAAAGTTTGAAAAATATTATTTTCACCTATCAAGTTAGCAAAGATTTTTTAAAGAATGGCATTATGTTGGCAAGAACTAGCTGTTCTAAGCATCGTGCCCAAAGGAGAAAGTGCAATAGAGATATGCGTACAAAATTTAGGCATGAGGATCAAAACCCAAAGATAAAAGAATGGCTAAATAAAGACATCCATAAGGTGAACTATTTTGCAGTCACTAAATCGCATTAAAAATATCAATTTTAATTTCTTGAGAAACAGCAACAAAGGAATGTTAATTTTTTTTAGAAGTATGAGGTTCTAAAACAGCCATCCCCACCTTTTTGGCACCAGGGCCCGGTTTCGTGGAAGACAATTTGTCCACGGATGGCAGTGGGGGTGGGGGGATAGTTTTGGAAGGAAACTGTTCCACATCAGCTCATCAGGCATTAGATTCTCATGAGGAGTGCACAACCTCAATTCCTTGCATGCGCAGTTCACAATAGGGGTCACGCTCCTATGAGAATCTAATGCCAGCTGCTGATCAGACATGAAGAGGAGCTCAGGAGATAATGCTCACTTACCAGCCACTCACCTCCTGCTGTGCTGCTGGGTTCCTAACAGGTCATGGGCTGGTACCCATCCACAGCCCAGGGGTTGGGGACCCCTGTTCTACAACATGATTCAAATTCTTAAAACAATGGTACATTTATATAAAGGAAATAAACTTGTGGTAAACTATGCTGTGTTTTCAATAGCAGTTCTTTAGACATTGAGATAATTATAAGCACTCAGTACATGCCAAGCACTATGTTCAGTACTTTATATACACTGCATTGTATTTATGCTTGCATCCTGCCTTCATCCCTCTTGTATGTCTGAGGAAACTGAGGCTCAGGACAGATTAGTAACTTGCCTACAGCAATAAAGTTGTTAAAGGGGGAGCCACAATACAAGCTAAGGCCAGCTTGACCCAAAATTTGTGCTCTTCACATCCATATCTGCCAATAGGTAATTTTGTATTGTAGGGGATCTAAAATAAGCAAATATTGCTTTTATAATTGGGAAACAAATCAGTAACATAAACGTTGTATTAAACACATATATATTCTCAAAATGACAATTCTGAAAATTGCTTCCTCCAAAGATGTAGAACCATAAACATGAGTTTCAGGAGCCCAACTAGTGTACTTGGTAAACAGTATTAAGTGCTGATTTTAAAAATGCAATTCTTACCTTGGAAGACTTTTGTGAGCCATGTCGACCCTGCAAAATGTATTAATTTAGGAAAAATTATTTTACACCTGCTTTTGCCAGATACCGTGCCAGGTGCTGGCACAATAGCAGAAATAATAGTCTAAATGAATTTCTTTGGAAGTTAGGAAAGTGTCTTTTTTTCAGAGATAACTGTGGGTAGGGAGAGAAGGAAGGTGGGAGTATCCATCAATCTCACATTGACAGTCTTGGCTACCTATTGGCTACCTATAGCAAAGGATTATTTTAAGGTTTTCCATAAAAATATATTTGTCTGAGGACCCCTGACACTCCCTTGGAAATGTCATATAATTTTAAGCCTCCCCAATGCATTCACACTTATACTCTAACTATAGCAATCAGGTGAAATAAAATGCTTTTAACATCACATAGCATTATTCTCATCCTCTGGATATATAGTGGTCCTTCAATTTGCCCTCCTTGGTAGTGCAGTATTTTCAGTGTTAAGTAAGCAGAGTTGGAGAGTATCAGAAACAGGATTCTCAGCAGAAATGTGGTTGAATGGACTCCCAGCCCTCTTAGCGTCATACGTCATCATCCATGCCTACCTTCCTTTTCCAGGAAAGCCCATGATTTTAGCAAATGGACTTCTGACACAAAGGCCATTATCTCTACAGCTTTAGATTAACAGGTAAATTCTTAGACTTTACTCTGTAAGTCAACCAGAATTTTGATCAATTCAGATTCAAAATTTTCACTTTTACTTGGCTGTAACAAGAACAACAAATGGGTAAGAATATATATTTCTCCTTTTCTTCAAAGACCATGGCCCTCGTGGTAGGAAATGTTAAGGAAGGTTTATTATTTTTATTATTATTTCTTATTATGCAAAAGTATAAAATATTTATAGCAATGATAATGAACTTAGACCTTAAACATGATGAATTCAAATAAATGAGTACCTCAGAGGAAGAGCCCTACAACCAAAGAGTTACCTATTTGAGAAGGAAATGCTGTTTGCCTTAGAATGAACAGGATAGTAAATTAACTGTCCTTGTTAATTCCCTTCCATGGGGACTAAACGCCAAGGAGTCGTTGAGGAACTATAGCAAAAAGGGTCGAAATCAATCTGCATAACAGACACTTTATGTTGTTTGTTCTGTAAATTAGACGGTTTTCTTAATCTTTCAGACTAGTTTCAGGAGGAAGGATGAGTGCCCGTGGCTCTGAGATCAGATGTCATTGCCATGGAGATTTATCTTATTTAATGAATAATACCACCCATCTTTTTGTAATAACAAACGCTTATTTTCTCGTTGCCTCAAACTAAATAAACTACTCTCCTATGGTCGCTCTAAGTGTAGGTTTCAAAAGATTATAAAAACTAGTGAATAAATCCAGTCTCCCCTGAGTGTGCTAATTACTGTTTTAGTTCATGTTAACAGAAGAAATGGCTTAACAATAGTAACAACTGGAGGGGGTCAAACTTCTCATTCATTTGTATTAAACCACCCTTTCATTAGATAGGAGTGCTATAATGTATATTTCTTGGATAATACTCTTACTACAAAAGACTTTGGAAACAAGTACAATGTACTTTAAATGTTTCACGGTTTGCAAATTATTTCGTACACGCAGCGTCTAGCAGCTATGAATTGAGGAGGAAAGCATTATTTTCCACTACACGAATAAAAATCAATTCTCACGTCTTCAATTAAATGATTTTCAGAAGGGTTCATCACCCGGAAAACCAGTATGTATGAACGCCGGAAATGCAGATGGCACCCAGCCTCAGAACTGCTTATTCTAGATGGGAACCAAACTAAGATTTCTCTTTATTATTTGTGAAAGCGATCCCACGCTGGAGAGAATCTCGCCGTAAAACAATTTAAGAAAAGAAAGAACTCTGAAGCGTGTGAAGTTCTCCAGACAAATCTTACAGTGACTCTTTTAAGGAAAGAAGCATTTATGGAAAGGTCAGGGGAGGTCAGGAGAGTTATGCCAGGAGCCAGGGTCAATTGTCCCTAGGCGACAGGGGTTCTCCCAGGTAAGCCGGCGTCCCGGGCTCCGGGCGAGGCGCAGGGCTCAGGGCGCAGGGCGGGTCCCGTACGCCGGGCGGGCGCGCGGGCATCTTTGTGGCCAGGCGACCCCGGCTCGCTCTCCCGGAGCCCAGGGACTCCCGAGGCTGGCGCGGGCTGCCCCGGACGCGGTGCCAGCAGCCTCCGGCTCGCGAGGAGCAGCTCCCACCCGCAGCTTCCGAGGCCAGCTCTGTCCCTCCGCCATCCTCTAGTCCTCCGGCATTTTCCAGGGAGACAGAGAGGCAGGGAGAAGAGGAGAAAGCGGCCGTGTCTGCACCCAGCCTCTGCCGCAGCACTCGAAGAGGGACAGCAGGGAGGCCGGCGGGGAGGCAGAGATTAAACTGATTCCATCGATCACGGTAAGACCATCATCACCTACAGCAAAGGAGGCTCCGATGCGCCCATCCGGGCAGCGGCTCGCGGTTGGTGGGCGTTCCTCGTCCTCGCCCCCTCGGTGGCTGTGGAATCCACCCCGCGCTGCACACGCCAGGACTCCCTTTCCTTTGACTAAGGGGAGGGGAAGGAACAAAAGAGACCCCCCACCCCCTACACACACACACACACACACACACCCCTCCGGTATTTTACTGCTGCTCAAAGGATTCATTTTCGCAACCTCTTCTGCGAACACCTTCCCCACCTGAGCAGTGCATATTCCCAAAGGTAAAGAGACATAAAGGAGGAAACACAGCACCCGAGGTGATCGGTCGATCGGACACTGTTGATTGCACATTCTCCTCGCTCCCAGCCAACCGCACAAAACCCGCAGCACCTCGCGCCCCCGGCCCGGCCCTCCTGGCCGCCCCCAGCAGGCTCCCGGCTCTCCGCGGGAACTCTGGGACCTGGCCGAGCGTTTCCCGGCGGGCAGGACACTTGCTCGGTTCCCCGCAGCAGCTGAGGGCAGCGAGCGGACCGCGTCTAGGCAGCGACGCGGGATTCAACTTCCCGGACCCGCGGCGCAGCCCCCGCTCCCGCCCGGGGCGCAGCGGCCACAGCCTAGACCCCAGCGCCTCGCAACCGTCCCCGCCGGGGCATGGGCGGTCGCGCTCTCCGCCCCCTCCTTCCTTCACCTCCCCCCTACCTTGAAAAAAATCCATCCATTGGTGCAAAGCAGACATTTTGATGTCATTTACTTAGCACCGCTCGGTTTGGAGGCAGCGTCTTACCCGGTCGCCTGGAGATGTGGGCAGCGCGCCGATGGGTCCAGGGGAGCGGGGCTGGGTGGCTCGGTCCTCTAGCAGAGCCGGTTTGCTGCCATCCGCCCAACTTCAGCACCCAGCGGGCGAGGAGAGAGGGAGAGCGGCGAGGATGCAGGGGAGGGGGAGGGGGAGGAGGGAGAGGTGGGCGGGGAGGGAGCGGGAGCCGCTCGGCAGCGCGCATGCGCCTCTCGGCCGGCGCAGCCCCTCGCCCGCCGCGGCCGGAGGGGCGGCTTCCCAACCCCTGCGCGCGGCCGCGAGAGTCCGGTACCCGCCCCCTCCCCGGGCGGCCCCCGGCCCCGTCCGACCTCGCGCGCTCGCCTGGGCGAGGCGCCCACCGTGCGGAGGGGCTGGGCCGGGACTCTCGGCTTCGGCGACGCCCGTCCGGAGCTTCGCGGGAGCCCCGGAGTCCCGAGAGCTTCCCTGAATGACAGCGGCTCTCCGCCGGGTCCCTGCAACTCCACTCTTCCGCAGCCCGCGCGCTGCTGTCCTGGGCTGCGCGAGAGCCTTGCACCCAGGAGCCGGCCTGCCAGGCACAGCAGCCTGCCTGCTGCGGGTCCCGGAGGAGGTATTGCCTGCGTGGGTATTGCCTGTCAAGAAAGTGTGAAGTTAAGCAAGTTTTGCTGCCTGAAGGACTTTATAAAGCGTCCTGTACTTTACTGACTTTCTCACCCAGAAAGAGGACCTTTTCTCCTAAGAATCAGTGCAGGTGCTCTCTGGCCTGGCCCATGCCAACTGCCTCAGGCCCCCAGAACACTCGCTGGAGCAGAGTTTTGAGTGAGAAAAGCCTATGACAAGGCAAGAGTGGTGAATTATTAACGGAGGTGCTTATGCTTGGGGCCTAGAGCATCCTTAGGGAACAGCTTGGTAGTTACCAGGTCTGATAATTGTTCTGTGCCCAAGTGGAGCCCAGCTTGGTAGGGAAGGAGCTTGAGATACTTTATGCAGTCCGAGCGCTAGATTGTACCTCCGATGATTAGAGTCAAGTATTTGTGCGGAGGTAGTGGAGAAGCAGTGTCTTGCTCTTCAGATACCACATCTGTGCGAAGAGGAGGGAGTTCCTGCAGGAGTGAATGGGCTTTTTTTTCTTACACCTAATTAAAGCAGATTACTTGTAAATCTGCGTGAGTTCCCCTTGCTCGTGTGTTCATGTAAGCAAGCGTTGTGTTATTTCAGCCTACTGAACTCTCCTGTGCCTCCACCCTAATACACTCAGAGATACTTGAGTTAAATGTGTCTCAGGGCCTCCTCCAGGGCCTCCCTTGGCTTTGAGTACTAGTGCTCTTGAAAGTGCCTTCAGTTCTGTTGGATTTCACAAAAGTGCTTGTCTTTGTCTTCCAGGCTGCTATTACAAAATACCGTAGACTGGATGGCTTATAAGCAACAGAAACTGATTTCTCACACTTCTGGAGACTGGGAAGTCCAAGATCAAGATGTAGGCAGATTCCTTATTTGATGAGGGCCCAATTCCGAGCTCATGGACTGCTGACTCCTTGCTGTGTCTTCACGTGGTGGAAGTGAGCAAGGGAGCTTTCTGGGGTCTCTTCTATAAGGACACTAGTCCCGTTCATGAGGGCTCCACCCTCATGACCTAACCACCTTCCAAAGGTTCCACCTCTTTATATCATCACCTTGGGGGTTAGAATGCGAACATATGAATTTTGGAGATTCAAACACATCTAGTCCACTGCAGTATTGATCCATGGTAGATAAAGATAAAAGTTCTTCACCAAAAATGGTTTGAGCAACATTGAATCCTGTATAACTTTCAGATTTATATCTTTAGTCCTGGCCTCACAACAGAACTCTTTTATGTCCTCCACTACCTTTACATCTCCACTTGAGGAATAATTGTCATAGCTGGTATTTATTGAAGAATCACTACATGTCAGGTACAGATCTAAATTCTCCTCATATTTCGTATTCGTTGTTCACAACAACCCTACAAGGTAGATACTATTATTATCATGGTTAACAGGCATCTCAGAAGCAGAACTCCGGATATCTACCCCCTCCAAACCTGTTCCTCCTCAAATTGTTCTACTCCATTGTTCATTCCAAAAATTTAGAAGTCATCCTTGTTTTGTTGCTTTTATTCATCCCCACACTCAATTAATTAGTCATGTTTTCTTCACTTCCAAAATATATCTCCAAGTCATCAACTTTGATCATTCTCTATTGCCACAACCTTAGTCCAAGCTATCGTCATCTCTCACCTGGGCAACCACAAAAGTCTCCCATTCTGTCTGCTCATTGCTATCCTCCACAACCCCAAACAACACCCTCCTAAGAGCTGAACGATCTTTTAAAAACAATCAGGTTGTGTCATGCCCTTTCTTAACATGCTCAAATGAGTTTTTTTTTTTTTTTCGTTGCACTTCAAATACAATTTGTAATTCTAACCACAGCCTAGATTCTATATACTATTGTCCCTAACTAGTTACCTTATACCATGCTTCTGTAGATCATAGCTACTGTGGTTTAGCCATGTAGACCTGCTTATTTAGGTTTCTTGAAGAAATATAACTTGTAGTATTTGCTGTTCTTTCTGGTGGGAATCCTCTGCACCAGATCTTTGCATAGTAGACTCCTTAATATCACATAGATGTCTGTGGAAATAACACTTTTCAGAAGGCTTCATCTGACCACCCAATCTAATCTGCCCCAGTGAGTTCTTTTCTGTTGGATCCCCTTATTTCATTGTCTTTAAAACACTTCACTATCTGAATCAGCTTGGATTCATTTGTTTGCTTATTCATTCTCCTCAGCCCCTGCTAAAATAAAGGATCTCAAGAGCTTTGCTTTCACTTTTCAGTGTTTTATCTTTAGTGCCCAGAACAAGATTTGACACATAGTATATACTCAGTAAATAGCGAATGAAGGACAGATTGAATAAATAACAAACTTAGAAAAAGTGTTCTTTGTTTTTTGCTGATGCCTCTTCTTGGATCCTAATTGCTGCCTTTGAGGATCTGTTGCTTTTCAGAAGTAAACAGATAGGCCACATTGTTTCCTCTGCCCAACCTATCCCAGATGGTGCATGATGTTTCCTCTGCCTAGATCATCACACATTGCTCCATGCAGGAGTGCCCATTTAAACTAGATGTCAGGGTAAGGTTCCTACAACCCACTTTTAAAACAAGCATGCTCAATAAAAAAATGGACCTTTACTTCCATAAATTCTTATAATGACTGTTTGGGCAATTTTTGTATGACAACTTGGCTATTCTGCCATTCATTTCATTGCTTAAGCCAAATGTAACCCCTTTGTGACTTTCTTTCACGGTTGCAGTTTTTTGTGTAATCCCTTATGCATGAGCCAGAATCTGTAATAATAGTATTGTAGGACTGAAAATGTTTTCTACCGTCTGAGAGTTGAGTAGATGGGTGGAAACAACCACAGCTTGTTGTTCAGTAGCTGCGACTTTAATGAAAGTCACCTTGTGGAGTCTGATCGCTTGCAGTCCCTGTGTATATCTTGGTGGTATGGTTTGAGTTTGTCCACTCCAAAACTCGTATTGAAATTTGATCCCCAACTTGGTGGTGCTGGGAGGTGGGGCCTAGCAGGAGGTGTTTGGGTCATGAGGGTGGATCCCTCTTGAATGCCTTAGTGCAGTTCTCCAGGTAGTGAGTCAGTTCTCACTCGGAGGAGACTGGAAAAGTTCTCATGGGAAAAACAAATTCCCTAGAGGGGAGAGTCTTACAAAACCAGGATGCTCCTCGGGCCTTGTCTCTTTGCATGTGTCCACTTCCCGTTTGACCTTCTTTGCCCTGTTGTGATGCAGCATAAAAGCCCTCAGTGGAAGGCAGGGCCATGCCTTTGAATTTCGCAGTCTGTGGAACTGTGAGCTAAATAAACCCAATCACTGTCTCAAGTATTCCATTATAGCAACACGAAACAGACCTGGACACTTGGTCTAGGGAGTTGTCTGCAACCCCACTGACATCAAGTAATGACCAGATCAATAATTCAATTCAGTAAACTTCATTAATATCTACTATATGCCTGGCATGATGTCTTCAAATTTTTTGCAAAAGTAAATGTTTATACAATTATCCTATAGGACTCAGAAATAGATTTCAGTTCATTTTGGCAATGGGGATGCCTTCTCTTTATGCAGAATTTCAGGGCTCACTGAGCCAGTCGTCATTAAACAGCTACGTGGTAATTATGAAAAGGATCATTTGATCATGAGCATTTCCCTACCATAATGAATTTTTTTTTTTTCAAGTAGAGAAAAGCTGGACACAGCAGCAGTTTAAACAGGTATAATGGCTTTATAGTAAGGCACAAAGGAGATTTGCAGACAAGATATTTGCAGACAGAAAATATTGCAAAAGCACAGACTATCCACATCAAAATATTTAGTGTACATTTATCCATAATTAGGAATATTTGTCATCATTAGGAGAGCTGGAAATTACCTCAGTGAGTTTGGTACCCTACAAAAGTATTTACAGGAAGGAATTATGTAGCATTTTAAAATTTTATTCTCTTTTCCCACATGCTTATTTAAAAGAAGCTGTTTTCCTTTGAAAAGCAGAGGGAAAGGAAATTAATTGTTTGGCTGAATCTAGAAAACCCTGACTGCTCCAGCCAGGCAGACTTCTCCGGAGTGGAATGTGAAAGGATAATTAGAACATGACTGCTTCAGCAGACTTTTTCTATACTTTTAGTAAATAGGGCTAAACATATTTCTCCAACTGATTTTAATCAAACCATTGAGACAGGTTCATCCCAGGAAACTTATTTAGATGGAAAATACTTGCGTTTCTTCATCAGTATTCAAGGGAGAGAAGAGAAAAGAGAAAAACGGAAAGATAGCCTGCTCCCCAAAAACTGTAAAATGAAATATAGAATTTCATGTTTTCTATGTACTATACTTAATTATGATTTTCTATTTTTTCTTTTAATTTTTTAAATTAATTTATTTATTATTATTATACTTTAAGTTGTAGGGCACATGTGCATAACGTGCAGGTTTGTTACATATGTATACTTGTGCCATGTTGGTGTGCTGCACCCATCAACTCGTCATTTACATCAGGTATAACTCCCAATGCAATCCCTCCCCCCTCCCCCCTCCCCATGATAGGCCCCGGTGTGTGATGTTCCCCTTCCTGAGTCCAAGTGATCTCATTGTTCAGTTCCCACCTATGAGTGAGAACATGCAGTGTTTGGTTTTCTGTTCTTGTGATAGTTTGCTAAGAATGATGGTTTCCAGCTGCATCCATGTCCCTACAAAGGACACAAACTCATCCTTTTTTATGGCTGCATAGTATTCCATGGTGTATATGTGCCACATTTTCTTAATCCAGTCTGTCACTGATGGACATCTGGGTTGATTCCAAGTCTTTGCTATTGTGAATAGTGCTGCAATAAACATACGTGTGCATGTGTTCTCAAAAGAAGACATTCATACAGCCAACAGACACATGAAAAAATGCTCATCATCACTGGCCATCAGAGAAATGCAAATCAAAACCACAATGAGATACCATCTCACACCAGTTAGAATGGCGATCATTGAAAAGTCAGGAAACAACAGGTGCTGGAGAGGATGTGGAGAAATAGGAACACTTTTACACTGTTGGTGGGATTGTAAACTAGTTCAACCATTATGGAAAACAGTATGGCGATTCCTCAAGGATCTAGAACTAGATGTACCATATGACCCAGCCATCCCATTACTGGGTATATACCCAAAGGATTATAAATTATGCTGCTATAAAGACACTTTTTTTTTTTTTTTTTTGAGACATAGCTTCACTCTTGTTGCCCAGGCTGGAATGCAGTGGCGCGATCTTGGCTCACTGCAACCTCCACCTCCTGAGTTCAAGTGATTCTCCTGCCCCAGCCTCCCGAGTAGCTGGGATTACAGGCATGCACCACCTCACCTGGCTAATTTTGTATTTGTAGTAGCGACAGGGTTTCTCCATGTTGGCCAGGCTGGTCTCAAACTCCTGACCTCAGGTGGTCCGCCCACCTCCACCTCCCAAAGTGCTAGGATTACAGGCGTGAGCCACCACAACCAGCCTGTACTTAATTTTGAATAAATCATTAGCTATTAATGTTCCTTTAATTGTTTAACTTACCAGCTTTGAACTTAAAAGGCTCACTATTACTCTTTCAGAATAGCGCTAGTAAATTTATATCTCAAAGTAATTCAGTGAGTCCCTAGAAGTAGATATAAACATCTTTATGGGATTTTTAAAATCATTTATGCCCTATTTTGTATATCATATGGTCCCACAATATTCCCACAATGCCTTAACAATGTAGAGTTGGCTTGGGGTCACCCTAAATACTTTATAAAAGTATTCTTTAGATGGACCCTGTATATTCACATTCAACAAACCTATCATATCTATCATATTGTTGGATAACAGTCTTCCTTGAAAAAAAAGTAAAATTCTCTTATCTAGAGAACAAGGCAATGTTTAGTTATTATAGTCAGATTCTTAGTGGGTGAAGCAAAATTCTAAAACTTAATGGTTAATATTATATCATCTTGAGATTTGTGCAAGTTCCTAGGTGATAGTTTCTGGGTTGTGGAACAGACCTCTGACTTGTCAGACCTACTTCCAGGGCCTGACGGAAATAAGAAAAGAGAGAGACAATGGTTTATTTTTCTGTAGTGTCCAGTGTCTTTACTATGTTTGGGTTCATGGCAGAGCAAATTCAGAGATGTGTAAAGTAAACAGTGATCTTTGTGTATATGTGTGTGGAGAGAGGTAGTTTGCTAAAGATGTTTAATATCTAGAAGGGACCAGGTGACTAATTTTTGAGTTTCATATTGAAATATACTAAAGTTACAAACCAGAAGTTCTATACTCACATGGCAAAAGGTTTGTTAAAGATTCCTTGGTTTTATGATTTTCTGTGAACTGGTTTTGCGGTGTGGAACATGTTAAAGAAGTATATGAGAATCCCTCACAATGTCTTGTCCGAGTGTTCACACTTGAAAATTAGTAGAATTTACCCAATACAATAATATTGTATATTCAAGTTTCATTAATTCATTCCTTCATTCTCCACTTAAAAGGCTCAGAAAGCATCTGCACTACCATTGTGGGGAATAGAAATACGATGGAAAATATTGTCCCTTTCCTTCAGGATATATAATCCAAGAGAAATAGGCTTTACATACATAACATAACCAAAATAATTCAGTGAGAACACTTGAGATAATGTGGTATTATCTTTTCTTTCCAGGAGTTACACCAGAGAATGATGAAAAAGAAATTGTGTGTTTTATAATCAGAACTCTGAACTGCACAGCATAGAAATTATAAATGATCAAAGTGGCCTAGTGAAGTCACACACTGAAAACTTTCTTTGCCTTGCATGGAAATAATTTTAATGGCTTTGCAGATTTGCAATAGGAATTTAAGGAAGGAGAAATTTAGAATATAAGATTTTAAAATAGGAATGTATTTGTTATAATTTTGGTTGACAGCCATTTAGAAAATGTTTATTAAGCACTGTATCAGGGTTCTCTAAAGGGACAGAACTAAAGGAATATACATTTATATACAGAGGGGAGTTTATTAAGTATTAACTTAATACTTAATAAATGATCACAAGGTCCCACAATAGGCCGTCTGCAGGCTGAGAAGCAAGGAGAGCCAGTCCGAGTTCCAAAACTGAAGAACTTGGAGTCCAATGTCTGAGGGCAGGAAGCATCCAGTACGGGAGAAATATTTAGGCTGGGAGGCTAGGCCAGTCTCTCTTTTCCCTGGTTTTTTTTTTTTTTTTTTTTTTTTTTGCCTGCTTATATTTTAGCTGTGCTGGCAGCTGATTAGATTGTGCCCACCCAGATTAAGGGTGGGTCAGCTTCCCCCCGGACTCAAATGTTAATCTCCTTTGGCAATACTCTCACAGACACGCCCAGGTTTAATACTTTGTATCCTTCAATCCAATCAAGTTGATAATCAGTATTAACCATCACAAGCACCCTTAATATGCAAGGCGTTGTGCAGGGCTCTGTGATGTTTGTAAAATGAGTCAGAACGTAAGAAACAAAGTGATAAATGACATCTAGTCTAGAAAGATCATGCTCAGCTTAGTGACTGTGGATGACTGTGGCCCTTCTAATGATCTGCAAAGAATGGGATCACTTGTGTATGCTGAGATTTGTGGAAGGCATTTGGGTTAGGAGTTACAATATGGCATCATGATTGTATTTTGACTCAATTAATGGCTTTAAGTTATATGAAGTTATAAAAGTTTAAATGCAGATTGAGGCTACGTTGTGTTGGAATGGGATTAAAATCTTAGGTATGGCAAAGTTGTTTCATCTCCATACCGATTCTAATAAATTGCCAGTAGTACTGCACTGAATAGGATTATGAGGCTGTATCTGGGATTAGACAAGAAAGAGTATGTTGATTATTAGCAATGTCTAATATGCTGTTAGTACATTTGCCTAGTATTTCAGTTATCTGTTTTAGTCGAGGGGGTCAAATAATTTGGAAAAAGGGGATTCACAAGTATCAGGGTCATAGTTCTTGAAGAACCCCCAAACTGTTGTTTTCCCTCCAAAATTAGTACTTTGAAAACAATGAATTCACTTGGTGAATAAGCTTGGGTAATAAAAGTTGCCTTCTAAATTCATTCTTAGGATTTGATAAATACATTGGCATATTAACAGCTCTGAAAAGCCCCTTGCTCAAAAAAAAGGCACAATGCCTTCTAAATACTGCAAATTCTCTCTCTGTTTCTGTCTCTGTCACACACACACAAACACACACACACACACCCCCCACATACACATAACACATACTAGAACCAGAACTCAACCCCTTGCTTTCTACAGACCTTGATTCAAAATATCACCTTGTCAGCAATGTCTTCTTTGTAACCCCACATGTAATTCTTAACTCCTTCTAGCTCACATGCACACATACATAGATATATACACATACGCATGTGTATGTGGTATCAAGGATTTCACTTTTATTGACACTGTAACCTAAAATTAAAATTAACTTCAGTCATAGTCAGAACCTGCTCTACACAGAAGTGTCCTTCACCTCTATTTTTCTTAATTCATTCAGCCAATATACACTTGAGCGTTTATTATGTGCCTGTTTGGCAGGCACTGTCCCAGATACTGAGAATGCAGCAAGGAACTAAAACAAACAAAAATCTCTGCCCATACAGGGCTTATATTCTAATGAGGTAGACAGACAAAGATCAATGTAAATAAGAACAAAATATAATATGACAATTATAAATGCTAAGGGAAAAAAGCAAATCAGGAAAAGGGGATAGGAAGTATATGTGCATGTGAGTTGGAAGGGGTTATGAATTCTATGTAGGGGTGCAAAGAAGACCTCACTGAGAAGGTGAAATTTTGAGTCAAGGTCTGAAGAAAGCAAGGAGTTGAGTTCTGGACCTCTGGAGAGAGAGCGTTCCAGCAGAGGAAACAACTGGGGCAAAGGCCCTCAGGTCAGGGTATGCCAGTCATAGACAAAGAATAGCAAGGAACAAATGAAGGGACTGGCAAGAGATGAAGTTAGAGAAAAGGAAGGTAATTATGTACCACCTTCGGCTTAGGAGGTTGCCTTGTACTTTGGGTGACTTGGAGATGTATTGAAGGATTTTCAATGAAGGATTGCCGTACAAAAAAATGCTAAATATAAGTAAGAAAGAGACAACAACCAAATAGAAAATGAGGCAGAATAAGAATAGAATGATGCTGGCTCCTACAATGGGGATAGGCTGTATGGGGAAAGACAGAATGCGGAAGGCGCCCGGCTATTGGAGTTGACTGTTCGAGGGATGATGATGGCAAGGACCGGAGTACTAGCAGTGAAAGTGTTCAAGAGTAGTCAGATACTGGAGATATTTTCAAGGACTGGAGATATTTTCAAGGTTGAGTTTGTAGGATTTGCTGTTTGGATATGTGGCATAAAATAATTTGAGGCATCAAGGAAGACTTCACTGGTATTGGTCTAATCACAGAAACTTTCCTTTAATAATGATGTGCTTGAATTCCTGCTCCTAGAGCCCTCCAGTACCCACAACTGAGACCAATACATTCCTGTGAACAGGCTTAACTCACTGTCCTTGCTGGGCCGCCAGGTATAAAGAGCAATAGGGATTCCAGACAGAGGAAATTCAGAGGGTCCTGAAGCACAGCCTGGTGGCTCAGCATCTGTCAGCCTCTCATGCTGGTGCAGCTTGGGCCTTGTACCCCGGCTTCAGACCTTGCTCTTTTGTGTCAATCCTCATGCCTCTGAATGCCCGCTTTTGTTGTCTGGGATAGGAGTTACATTCTATCACCCAAGTCCTTCAATGGGATGAGGTCCTGATATAGTGCTGTATTACTGGCTACCTGCTTCCAAAATCCTTGATGCCAACCACCTGCCTGCCTGGTTTTCCATCTATTTCCTGTTGCTAAATCTGTTGACACAGAGCCTGCCTGACTGCCGGGACATCTGCCTGCTGCCTATGGTTGGAGTTCTATGATGCTGGCACCTTGCCATCCTGGACCTTTGCCAGTTGCCCACTGTCACCATCCTCTAAAGCTCTGTGGCTCTTTCCATGTGTTCAGTCTTACCAGTTCTTGAGTTAATTCATTCATTTAAGGATTGACTCATTCATGTTTGTATTTGTGCATTCAGACTAACATTTACTGAAGGCTAACTGTGGTTCGTCTGTCTCTTAGGTTCATCTGCAGAAGAAAGGTGAATAATTTTAAAAGGGATAGAGCCTTCTGTATGCTTTATTGTCTAGGTCATAGAGAATTTCTTAGAGTTGAGAAGGATATAGGCTAATGGTGAAAACATATTTGAAAGGGAACTGTGATAATTTCCCTCTATCTATAATCATCTTTTTTTAAAAAAATTGAGACTTTTTTTTTTTTTCCCTTGCAAATAGTGTGGTATAGTGTTTTACTGCCTGGGATTGGAGTTAATTTGATTGAGGCTGGAGTTTTGGCTCTCCCACTTCCTAGCTGAGTGTCATTGGCAAGTTAATTTACCTCTGATTCCTTCATTTTACAATGGGAATAACAACTAGATGTCTTACTGTTTTGGGGAAAATTAAATAATGTGTTCATGTAAAGTGTTTTATCATAGCTTCTGACACATACTAAGAGCACAATAAATTTTAACATGTCTTCATTTTCTTCTTCTCTTCCTCCTCCTCCTTTATCTAACAGTCTAAATGGGGGCAAAAGGAACAGAGAAAGGGAATTCTTGGTAGGAGGAAAATGTTCTCTGAGCACAGTGGCCTGGATAGGAATCCAGGCTTCTCATAGTGACCTGCTCTGATCTCAGTCATAACATGGTTTAGTAATTGCCTGTTTATTTGACCCTCTCCCTCATGAGACTTTTGTCTCTGTGGGCAGGGACTTTGCTTGCTAACATTGGCAGTTCCAGCCTCTTGCACAGTGGCATGTATGAAGAAGTGCCCAATAAATATTTGTTAAATAATAACAGCAATAAAAAATAATAGAAGAATTCCTGATGGTGATGTCAGTTGCATAAATTTTTTTTAAAAAAGAATTAATCAGATGACGGAAGAGTCAGACTGTTTCAAGCATTAAGGATAGTGTGAGCAGAAAAGCAAGATATGAGACCTTTCCATGTGTTTAAAGAATCTGAAGTAGTGCTGGAGTCTAGGATATATGTCTATCTATGTGGTGCATGAAATTATGAATTTTGAAAGGTTGGCAGTAATCAAATCAAAAAGGACCTTGGTGCTGGGCGCAGTGGCTCACGCCTGTACTCCTACCACTTTGGTTCGAGACCAGCCTGGCCAACATGGCGAAACTCCGTCTCTACTAAAAATATAAAAATTAGCTGGGCATGGTGGCGGGTGCCTGTAATCCCAGATACTTGGGAGGCTGAGGCAGGGGAATCGTTTGAACCCGGGAGGCGGAGGTTGCAGTGAGCCGAGATGACGCCACTTCACTCCGGCCTGGGCAAAAGAGTGAGACTGCGTCTCAAAACAAAACAAAACAAAACAAAAAAACAAAAATAAAAAAGACCTTGGATGTATGCTAGCTAAAGAGTTTGGACCTTTTTCTGATATGCAGAGCACATAAGAATAGGAACTAGGTCGGGCGCGGCAGCTCACACCTGTAATCCCAGCACTTTGGGAGGCCAAGGCCATCGGATCACCTGAGGTCGGGACCAGCCTGACCAACATGGAGAAACCCCGTCTCTACTAAAAATACAAAATTAGCCAGGTATGGTGGTGCATGCCTGTAATCCCAGCTACTCGGGAGGCTGAGGCAGGAGAATCGCTTGAGCCTGGGAGGGGGAGCGAGATCGCGCCACTGCACTCCTGTCTGGGTGATAGAGTGAAAACCTGTCTCAAAAAAAAAAAAAAAAAAAAATTGAGTAGGAACTAGGTACTTGAAGCTTTTCACCATGTCGTCCTTACTTCTCTTTTTCGGACTTTTTTCTTGACTAAAAATTTACTCTCTGGCAACACCAAAATGTTTGTATACCAGCCCTCCCCCATCCTGCTGACATCACGATGCTTCTTTCTCTTGCTTTGTTTCTTTGCTTATGTTGTTCTTACTGCCTGAAATGTTCCCTTCCACTCCATCACCAATACCACAATTCCCCCATCACTAGCATCCCTTTCTCTCTGCTGTTACTCACACTTTAGCCCAAGACTCACCAACTCCACGAGTCTTTCCAAGTTCCATTACTCCCAGCCAGTCATTAAACTTCACATTCAATAAGAGCTCACATGTGTCAAGCCTCCTGGTGAGTACTTTGTATCCATAATTGATGTAATCCTCACAACAATCCCATAAAAAGGTACTATTATTATCATTTTTCAAGTTGCAAACTTAAAAACTTACTTTAAGAAATTATTCTGCATTTTATACATGAGTAAACTGAAGTGTAGATAAGTTATCTACGGTGAAAAAGTGGCTAAACTATAGCCCTTGGTACAGGAGCTACAATCCCCTTTGAGTTTTAGCATTACATTCTGCTGCTTAGATGAGATCATGTGACCCTGCCCTGTGACCCCCATAAACATCTATGTAACATTGTTTTTAGCAGTCTCGGTTGGGTAGAATATTAAGTTGACAGTCTTCATTTTTCCAAATACAGTTTTAAACTTTTCTGTGTGAAATTCCTTTTCCCATTCCTTTATGATATCTTGGGCAGATTCCATAATTATCTGGTCACTTTCCATTATTAAACTAACTCCAGTACAGTTTAAAATTTTAATTTATCTGTTCTACAACTTTTTTTTCTTATTACAGGACAGGCTTTTGGCTGAAGGGACTTGGAATGCAGACCGGGTACAGTCTGCTCCGTCATTCCCTTCCCCACCTCCTAGTGCTAGGGTCCAGTTCCACAGGGTGGGAGGGATCAGGGAGGAAAGATGTAGAGAAAAGGGCAAGCATGTCTTTACTTAACTGGTCTTGGCCACAATTCTCTCCTTGTTGGCTGTTTGTGCTTTGGAGACACACACTAATAGGCTGGCATATTCATGGGTGTGGTGAGGACCAGACACTGGGAATATCAGGGACTACAGGTGCGCCACTGGGTTCTTTGGAGGGCAGTGCATGGACTCCTCCTGTACAGTTCGCTGATATTTCAGATTCAGCTGCTGCTCCAGTACTTCTACAAGCCCCTTTCACACCAGTTTATGCCATGGTGGGTCTCCCAACAGACTTTTATTGCTGAGGCCTCCTCAATGAGTAGATGGCCTTCGTGACTGGGGCTCCAGTAAGTTGACTCACAGGTAAGTTTCCTGATGTTTTCACAATCATGAGACCTTCACATAGCCTTGCTATCCCAAAGGGTAGAGAATACAGGAAGCTCTCTTGCCATCTCCACTCTCTGCCCTGTTATCCATCTAGTCATGGGATATTGAGATAATTCCCACTTAGGAGATGTCCATTCAGTGTACTCAAGGTGATGCCTCTGTAGCAGACACTCTAGCCTATAGCTTTTGTCTTTAAACATAGTTTTTTAAAATATGAAATATATCATTTAGATTGGGCATGATGGCTCATGCCTGTAATCCCAGAGCTTTGGGACACCAGGGTAGGAGAAGCACTTGAGATCAGGGGTTTCAGGCCAACCTGGGCAACATAGCAAGATCGCATCTCTAAAAAAAAAAAATTACCTGGGCATGGTTGTGTGCACCTGTAGTCCCAGCTAGTTGGGAGGCTTATATACACTTTATTATAAAATATATCTCATAATATATAAATTTTATAACAAATATCTATAGATATTTCATAAGTATATATTTCATTATGGAGGTACTATTCTATTTATTGTGTTGCTGCCTGAACACTTTGGTTTTTTTTTTTTTCATTGTGTTATTGTTATTTAGGTCCTGTGAGAGTTATGCTATAAAGAGATTCCATTTTGGTGTATTTCAAGGATTTGTTTCAAAATTTAGAGATCCTTTTAGCAATTCTTGTGGTTCTGGCTTGCTAGTGACAAATTCTCTCAGCATTTGTTTGTCTGGAAAAGACTGTATATTTCCTTCATTTATGAAGCTTAGTTTCACTGGATACAAAATTATTGGCTGATAATTGTTTGGTTGAAGGAGACTAAAAATAGGACTCCAATCTCATCTAGCTTTTAAGGTTTCTGCTGAGAAATCTGCTGTTAATCTGATAGGTTTTCTTTATAGGTTACCTGACGCGTTCGACTCACAGCTTTTAAGATTCTTTCATTCGTCTTTACTTTAGATAACCTGATGACTATGTGCCCAGTTGATGATCTTTTTGCAATGAATTTCCCAGGTGTTCTTTTAGCTTCTTGTGTTTGGACGTCTGGATCTCTAGCAGGCCAGGGAAGCTTTCCTCGATTATTCCCTCGAATATGTTTTCCAAACCTTTAGATTTCTCTTCTTCCTTAGGAACACTAATTATTCTTAGGTTTGGATGTTTAACATAGTCCCAAACTTCTTGGAGGCTTTGTTCATTTTTTAAAATTCCTTTTTCTTTGTCTTTGATGGATTGTGTTAATTTGAAAGCCTTGTTCTGAAGTTCTTTCTTCTGTTTGTTCGGTTGTGTTGCTGAGAATTTCCAGTGCATTTTGCATTTCTCTAAGTGTGTCCTTGATTTCCAGAAATTGTGATTGTTTTTTATTTATGCTGTCTATTTCACTGAGCAATTTTCCTTTCATGTCCTGTATCATGTCTTTTATTTCTTTAAGTTGGACTTTACCTTTCTCTGGTGCCTTCTTGATTAGCTTTAATAATCGACCTTCTGAATTCCTTTTCTGACAATTCAGAGATTTCATCTTGGTTTGGATCCACTGCTGGTGAGCTAGTATGATCTTTCAGGGGTGTGAAAGAACCCTATTTTGTCGTATTACCATGATTGTTTTTCTGGTTCCTTCTTATTTGGGTAGACTGTGTGAAAGGGAAGATCTGAGATTCAAGGGCTGCTGTTCAGATTTTTTTCGTCCCATGGTGTGCTCCCTTGAAGTGGCGTTCTTCCCTTCCGCTAGGAATGGGGCTTCCTGAGAGCCAAACTTTAGTAATTGGTTTTGCTCTTCTGGGTCTAGTCACCCAGCAGAGCTACTGGGCTCTGGGCTGGTACTGAGGAGTGTCTGCAAAGAGTCCTGTGATGTGATCCATCATCAGGCCTTGCAGTCGTGGATACCAGCACCTGCTCTGGCAGAGGTAGCAGGGGTGTCAAGTGAACTCTCTGAGGGTCCTTGGTTGTGTTTTTGTTTAGTGCACTGGTTTTGTGTTAGTTGGCCTCTAGCCAGGAGGTGATGCTTTCAAGAGCGCATCAGCTGTGGTCCTGTAGGGAGCATGCAAACTTGCCTTAGGGACACCTGGCTAAGTATTCAAGTTTCTCAGGCAGTGGGTAGGGCCATAGAGCTTCCAGGAAATTATGACCTTTGTCTTTGATCACCAGGGTGGATAGAGAAAGACCACCAGGTGGGTCAGGGATAGATGCGTCTGAGCTCAGATTCTCCTTGGAGGGGGCTTGCTGCAGCTGCTGAAAGGGATGGGGACATGGTTCCTAGTCCAGTGGAGTTATATTCCCAGAGGGATTATGGCTGCCTCTGCTGAGTCATACAGGTTGCCAGGGAAGTCGGGGGAAAGCCAGCAGTCACTGGCCTCACCCTGCTGCCACGCAGCCGACAGTCCTAAAGGCCAGTCTCACTCCCACTGTGCCCCCCTAATGGCACAAAGTCTATTTCCAGGCAGCTGGTGACCAGGGCTGAGAACTTTCCCCAGATAATGAACTTCCCCTTTGAGAAAGCAAGCCCATTAACAGTTTTTTCAGCAACTCAGGGAGCCTGCAACAGTAATTCAGTTCCTTCAAAGTGTCTGCGGAGTCTCTTGGCTTTCCTGGTAATTTCCTGTGGTAGTTCTTAGAGCAAAAGTTCACAATGTGAGTCTCCACATGCTGCTCTGTGCATCCAAACAGGAGCTGCAAGCTAGTCCTGCTTCCTGTCTGCCATCTTAATCCCCAATTCCTCCAAAATATTTTTTGAAAATATATACATGTGGTAGGTAGAACAATGCATCCCCCCACCAGATATCTATACCTATTCCCTGGAATCTGTGAATATGGTTTTACCTTACACAGCAAAAAGTACCTTACATAGCAAAAAATACCTTGTAGTTATGATGACATCAAAGACCTGAGATGAAGAGATTGTCCAGGTGAACCCAATCTAATGACATGGAACTTTAAAGGCATAAAATCTTTTCCATCTGTGGTTAGAGGGAACCATGACCAAGAAAGAGGAGTCAGAGAAAGACAATGTTGCTGGTTTCAAAGGTGGAAAATGACCATGAACCAAGGAATGTGGGTGGCCTCTGGAAACTGGAAAAGGCAAGGAAATAGATTCTCCCTGAGAGCCTCTAGAAGGGAATGCAGCCCTATGAACACCTTGATTTTAGCCCAGCAAGACCCACATTAGACTCCAAACCTATAGAACTATAAGATCATGTATTTGTATTGCTTTAGGCCACCAAGTTTGTGGTAATTTATTACAAAAGCAGTAGAAAACAAATACAATATATGTGTAGCAAAGTTATTTTTTAAGATACAAGAGTGAATCAACACAGAATCCAGAATTAGAGAGTGTGCTCAGGGACTTCTGAGGTATTGGCAAATGTTTTAATTCTCCAAAGTGTAAATACATGTTATTTTGTATTAATATGTTTTAAACTGCTTATATACTCTTTATTATGAAATATATATACACCTGTAGTCCCAATACTACATTGGGACTACATCCCAATGCTAACATGGACTATAAATGGCCTAAATGCTCCACTTAAAATATACATAATAGCAGAATGGATAAGAATTCACAAACCAAATTTCTGCTGTTTTCAGGAGACTCACCTAAAACATAAGGACTCACAAAAACTTAAAGGGTAGAAAAAGATATTCAATGCAAACGGACACCAAAAGCAAGCAAGAGTAGCTATTATTATATGAAACAACCTTTAAAGCAATAGCTGTTAAAAAACACAAAGAGGGACATTATATAATGATAAAAGGACTAGTCCAACAGGAAAATGTCACAATTCTACATAAATATGCACCTAACATTGGAGCTCCCAGATTTATAAAACAACAACTACTTGACCTAAGAAATGAGACAGATGGCAACACAATAATAGTGGGAGACTTTAATAGACCACTGACAGCACTAGACATTTCATTAAGACAGAAAGTCAACAAAGAAACAATGGACTTAAACTATACCTTTGAAAAAATGGATTTAACAGATATTTACAGAATATTCTACCCAATAACTTAGAATACATTCTATTGATCAACACATGGAACATTCTCCAAGATAGACCATGTGATAGGCCACAACACAAGCCTCAGTAAATTTAAGAAAATTGACATTATATCACGTACTCTCTCAGATCACAGTGGAATAAAATTGGAAATCAATTCCAAAAGCAACTCTCAAAACCATGGAAATACATGGAAATTAAATAACCTGCTCCTGAACGATCATTGGGTCAACAAAGAAATCAAGATGGAAATTAAAAAATTCTTTGAACTGAATGATAATAGCTCACAACATATCAAAACCTCTGGGATAGAGCAAAACCAGGGCTAAGATGAAAGTTCATAGCATTAAATGCCTACATCAAAAAGTTTGAAAGAGCACAAATAGGCAATCTAAGGTCACACCTCATGGAACTGGAGAAACAAGAACAATCTAAACCCAAACCAGCAGAAAGAAAATAAATAACAAATATCAGAGCAGAACTAAATGAAATTGAAACAACAACATTGAAAACAATACAAAAGATAAATGAAGGAGGCCGGGCGCGGTGGCTCAAGCCTGTAATCCCAGCACTTTGGGAGGCCGAGACAGGCGGATCACGAAGTCAGGAGATCGAGACCATCCTGGCTAACACGGTGAAACCCCATCTCTACTAAAAAATACAAAAAAAACTAGCTGGGCGAGGTGGCGGGCGCCTGTAGTCCCAGCTACTCGGGAGGCTGAGGCAGGAGAATGGCGTAAACCCGGGAGGCGGAGCTTGCAGTGAGCTGAGATCCGGCCACTGCACTCCAGCCTGGGCGACAGAGTGAGACTCCCTCTCAAAAAAAAAAAAAAAAAAAAAAAAAAAGATAAATGAAGGAAAAATCTGGTTCTTTGAAAAGATGATAGACTATTAGTGAGATTAACCAAGAAAAGAAGAGAGAAGACCCAAATAAAGTCGATTAGAAATGAAACGGGAGATATTACAACAGATGCCACAGAAATACAAAAGATTATTCAAGGCTACTATGAATACCTTTATGTGCAAAACTTAGAAAACCTAGAGGAGATGGATAAATTCCTGGAAATATACAACCCTCCTCGATTAAACCAGTAAGATATAGAATCTCTGAACAGACCAATAACAAGCAGCAAGATTGAAATGGTAATAAAAAAAATTGCCAACAAAAAAAAAGTCCAGGACTAGATGGATTCACAGCAGAATTCGATCAGACATCAAAGAAGAATTGGTACTAATCCTCTTAATACTATTCCAAAAGATAGAGAAAGAGGGAATGCTCCCTAAAGTATTCTCTGAAGCCAGTATCACCCTAATACTATAACCAGTGAAGGGCATAACAGAAAAAAAAAAAAAAAGGAAAGGAAACTATGGACCAATATCCCTGATAAACATAATGCAAAAGTCCTCAACAAAACTGAATCCAACTAGCATATCAAAAAGATAATACACCATGATCAAGTGGGTTTCATACCAGGGATGCAGGGATGGTTTAGCATAAGTGATACACCACATAAACAGAATTAAAAACAAAAATAACAGGATCATCTCAATAGATGCAAGAAAAGCATTTGACAAAATACAGCATCCCTTTATGATTAAAACCCTCAGCAAAATCAGCATAGAAGGGACATACATTAAGGTAATAAAAGCCATCTATGACAAACCCACAGTCAACATTATACTGAATGGGGGAGCATTGAAAGCACTCCCCCTGAGAACTGGAACAAGACAAGGACGCCCACTTTCACCACTTCTATTCAACATAGTACTGGAAGTCCTAGCCATAGCAATCAGACAAGAGAAGGAAATAAACGGCATCCAAATCGGTGAAGAGGAAGTCAAACTGTTGCTATTTGCTGATGATATGATTGTACACCTAGAAAATCCTAAAGACTCACTCAAAAAGCTCCTATAACTGGTAAATGAATTCAGCAAAGTTTCAGGATACAAAATTAATATACAAAAATTAGTCCAAACTGAGAATCAAATCACAAACTAAACCCCTTTCAAATAGCTGAAAAAAAAAAAATACTTAGGAATATATCTAACCAAGGACATGAAAGACTTCTGGAAGGAAGACTACAAAACACTACTGAAAGAAATCATAGATGACACAAACAAATGGAAACACATCCCATGCTCATGGATGGGTAGATTCAATATTGTAAAAATGACCATACTGCCAAAAGCAATCTACCAATTCAATGTAATTCCCATCAAAATACTACCATCAGCCAGATGCAGTGGCTCACACCTGTAATCCCAGCACTTTGGGAGGCCGAAGTGGGCAGATCACGTGAGGTCAGGAGTTCGAGACCAGTCTAGCCAACATGGGAGGTGTTTGGGTTATGGGGGTGGATCCTTCATAAATGACTTGGTGCCCTTCCTGCAATAATGAGTGAATTCTCACTCTGTTAGTTCACCCGAGAGCTGGTTGTTTAAAAAGAGCTTGACACCTCCTCCTCTCTGTCTTGCCATATAACACATCTGCCTCTCCTTTGCCTTCTGCCATGAGTAAAAGCTTCCTGAGGCCTCACCAGAAGACAAGCAGATGCTGGTGCCATGCTTGTGTCTCCTGCAGAACCAAATGAGCCAAATAAACCTCTCTTCTTTATAAATTACCCAGTCTCAGGTATTCCTTTATAGCAATGCAAAACAGAGTAGTCTAGTATGCTCTGCATACAATTCCAGAACAATCTGTTTCATCAACATTAAATATTTACTCTGGCAAACATTTCTCAGCCACATTATCCTGTGCAGCTTTTCCCTAAAAGCTTCAGTACCTTGAGTATTGGCACTTGTTGCTTCACCACTGACCTTCACGTTATAGAAGTCATGATGCCTTTGAAAGTGTTGGAACAACCCAGGATTTGCTATAAACATTTGCACATAACATAGAATAATACTCATGCTTAATGAGAGGGGTTTGGGTCATGGGGCAAATCCTTCATGAATAGATTTATACCTTCCCTTGTTGGGAGTGAGTGAATTTTCATGCTATTACTTTCCATAAGAGCTGATTGTTAAAAAGAGTTGGGCACCTCCCCACCTCCTGCTTCCTCTCTTGCCATATGATTTCTGCCCATGCCGGCTCCCCTTCTCCTTCTGCCATGAGTGGAAGCAGCCTGAGGCCCTCACCAGAGGCAGATACTGGTGCCATGCTTTTTGTACAGTCTGCAGAACTGTGAGCCAAACAAATCTCTCTTCTTTATAAGTTCCCCAGCCTCAGGTGTTCCTTTATAGCAACACTAAACACAGTAAGACAGATGGGCATTTTGTAGACACAATGGGTTGCAAAAACGCAAAACACAATATCAAAAATATGCTGGCAACACAGTGCATTGTAGAGTATCAGTTGTTTACCCTGGTGATGGAGTGGCTGACTGGGAACCACGGCTTGCTGCTGCTGCTCACTATTGCAAGAGAGTATCATGCCACATACTGCAGGTCTTGGAAAATATCAGAATTCAAATTTTGACATGTCGAAATTGTGATGATTTCACACCACCATAAAATAAAAAAGTTGTTAATTTGAACCATCTTAAGTCTGTATATATTATGTGCTTTGATGATGTAGAAATAATTGAGCTAACAGAAATTTAGGGGAAAATGAGAGAGGGTAGAAAAATGGAATAAGCTCACAAATGTCTTCCTAAACAATAGCAGAAAGTCAAAAGATATTATTTAAAGTGAGAAATCGAGACATTGTTAACTAGTAAATACTTAACAATATTTTAGTACGAAGGTAGACACTAAGAAGGCTAGTAATATTGAAGGGATTTAGGTGTTGAAGGACAAGAGGAAGGGAAAAAACTAGAAACAAATTTGTATTATTTCTAATTTTATTAAAGCTCACAAATTTAATTAGTAAACAATATAAATTATATGACAGAATTGAGACTTAAACAGGGCTCATATACTAATATGTAGGGCTATCACTCTTATCATAAAATAAATAGGCTTATTACTCTTATCACAAAAAGAGATTTTTCTGTTAGATTACAGTAAAACCAGTCCATATAATATACCAGAGACATGCTTGAAACAAATGATACAGAAAAGTTAAAAAGAAGAAGTTGAGAAATGTATAACAGGAAATTCATTAAAAAGAAAGGAGAGCCCTCAAACTTGGCATTACTTCAAACTAAAAGGCATTTATTAAAACAAAAAAATGCATTTATAAAAACCTATAAAGAAGGTTACTTTATAAGGAACAAAATTCAAAATAATAAGTTTAAATAACACAGTGTAAATTTTAATATAGCAGAAATTACCAAAAAAATGCAGGAGAAATAGAAATACATTAACAATGGAAAATTTTAATAAATCTCTCTTAGCCCAGGATACATCAATCAAAAAGTAAAAAATAATAGCGAGGACGTGAACAATATAATTTTTCATGTTGAATGTTATAAATATTTGAGTTTATAAATTTTATACTGAGGATTGTTCAAATGCTTTCTCAAGGATTAAAGTACGTAGTATTTTTCTAGCAATTACAATTTTAATATGTCTTTCCCTTGGAAAAAAGAATTTCTAGCTCGAAGAGACTTCTTTGTTTTTTAATTTGTTATTAATTATAAGTCTCACTGCTTTTTGGTAAAATAATGTTTTCTATATGATTTGTTTGGATATATTTTTTCAGTTCCATTACCAACACCTAAAAATACCATCTGTCAATCCCAGTACTTTGGGAGGCCAACGCAGGCGGATCATGAGGTTAAGAGATCGAGACCATCCTGGCCAACATGGTGAAACCCCATCTCTACTAAAAATACAAAAATTAGCTGCAGGTGGTGGCAAGAGCCTGTAGTCCCAGTTACTCGGGAGGCTGAGGCAGGAGAATTGCATTAACCCGGGAGGCGGAGGTTACAGTGAGCACAGAACATGCCACTGCACTCCGGCCTGGCAACAGATCGAGACTCCCTCTCTCAAAAAAAAAAAAAAAAAAAAAAAAAAAAAAAAAATCATCTGTCTAACTTTTATTATCCAAGATACTGAATAACACATTTATCCACACAATTGGATTTATTGATTATAGCATTATGCAATTTTCCTTTATCTCTAGTGACATTTTTTGTATTAAAGTCTACTTTTCTAATATTACAACACCCAAGCAAAAAAAATTTTTAACTCTATTTGGAATAATTTATGTCATTCAACCTGTCTTTAAGTTTACTGCTATTTTTTCCTACAGTGTTCTTTAGTGTGTTAAACTTAATGTATGTTTTTATTTTAGATATTATATTTTTTAATGATTTTGTAAGAGTCCAGAGTCAGTTGGGCTGCACTTTCGCCTTTGCTGCAGTGCCTGACATTTTAAACACTGTGAAAATGTCCAAAGTTGCAAGTTATTTCTGCTTTTCAGTCCTAACTTCTCTTCCCTTTTTCCAACAAAAGCAGGAAAAATTATCAGGCCAAGAAAATGATTAGAAATTAAAAATAATACAAAATAAATGAAATAAGCTTATACCTCAAAACGCTAGAAAAAGAAGAGCAAAACAAACCAGAAGTAAGAAGGAAAGAAATAATAAAGTTTAGAAAGGGAACCTAGGAAAGAGAAAAAAACAATAGAGAAGACCAACAAAACCAAAAACAAGTTTTTAAAACTCATGAATAATATTGATAAACCTCTATCAATACTTAATTTAAAAATGAGAGGAAACACAATTGCTGAAATTAAGAGGAAAATTAGGGATAGCATCTCAGATCTACAGCAATTAAAAGAATAATTAAGGAGTATAATAAATGTCTTTTTTTCAATAAATTTGACAGCTTATAAAATTGACAAAATGAAAGATACAAACTTAACTAATATGTTAGGAAAAGTAATAAACACCTGAATCTCCTGATATTTTATAAAACATTTTATTTGTAATTAAAATTTTTTCACCAAGAAAACTCTGCTCACATAGCATTACGATGAATTTTATAGACACTTAAGAAAGACATAATTCCAAACTTGTATGAGTGGTATCAGAAAATAAAAGGCAGAACACCTCCCAGCTCATGAGTCTAGAATACCCTGCTTTTTTTTTTTTTTTTTTTTTTTTTTTTTTTTGAGATGGAGCCTTGCTCTGTTGCCCAGGCTGGAGTACAATGGCATGATCTAGGCTCACTGCAACCTCCCTCTTCCAGGTTCAAGCAATTCTCCTGCCTCAGTCTCCCAAGTAGCTGAGATTACAGGTGCATGCCACCACACCTGGCTAATTTTTGTATTTTTAGTAGAGACAGTTTCACCATGTTGACCAGGCTGGTCTCGAACTCCTGACCTCAAGTGATCCACCCGCCTTGGCCTCCCAAAGTGTTGTGATTACCAGGCATGACCCATCATGCCTGGCCTAGAATAACACTGCTTTCGACCCAAAGAGGACAATTACATTTTAAGAAAAGACAATTATAGGTCAATAGTACTCATTTAAATGTAGACAAAAAATTCTTAACCAAGTTATTAATATATATAATTTGTCAATAAATTAAAGGGATCATAAAAATCATAAAAGTTGGGTTTGTCTCAGGAATTCAAGGTTGAGTTAACATAAGGAAATCAATCAATGTCATTCTCCATATTATCAGAATGAAGAATAATAAAACAAATGATTGCCTAAATAAATTGGGGAAATGTGTTTGATGAAATTCAGCTCCTGTTCATGTTAAAAACTCTTAGCAAATAAGAACAAATAAAGAACTTCCTCAATTTGATTAGGAAACTTTACATCAAACTTACAGTAAATAGCATATTTAATGGTGAAGTAGTAAATGCTTTCCCTCTAAGATCAGGAAGGAGGCAAGGAAATGTACTCTTACCAGTTCTATTCACTATTGTACTAGAGATCCTACTTAGTGCAATAAATGATGAAAAATTACAAGGCATAAGAATTGGAAAGAAACAATGTGTTATTTGCAGATGATGTGATTATGAACATAGTACATTTTAAGAAAAAAACCCCAAACTACTAGAATCAGTAAGTTTCTTTGGTAAGGCCTAAGGATACAAAGTCAATTTTGGAAAAGAATCTGTATTTTATTTCTATTGCAATTTTTATAAACTTCAGTAAACATAAATACCTGTAGTAGACACATTCATCTTGGAAAAGAGGAAAATGTTTGAAGACTTATATATAAAATCTGATTTAAAACTTCCTGATTTAAAAATTCCTGTAAAAGATATAATAATCAAGACATTATTATATTTGCTTAAGAATAATAAATAGTCAGTGACAGAGACTAGACAACCCAGAAGTAGATCCACACCTTACCAGTTAAATAAATTTCAACAGAGTGACCAATAGGAATCAATGGAGGAAAGGAATATCTTTTAAACATATGGTGCCAGACATTTATGTTGGTGAAAAAAACTCGCCTTGACTTCCATTTTAGTTCATATTTTAAAAAATAATATTTAAAGTAAATAATTGTTCATAATAAAATATGTACATGATTTTGAAACACACAACAATGTTGATAAATCTAGAAACATTATATTGAGAGAAAGAAATCAGACCCAAATGATTCTATTTATATGGATTTAAGAATAAGCAAATCAAATATATGATAATAAAAACTGGAAGAGAGGTTGCTTGTGGAGTGAATTAGGAGATTTGAACTGTTGTGTTTTTTGGTAGACATTATTATGTCACATGCTTTTTTGAAATATAGCTTGTAGCACTTTTAGTATGAAGAAAGAATTGTGTTTGGCTGTATTCGTAATCTGAATTTTTTAGTAGGTAATTTAAGCTAGGTTTTTGTTTGTTTGTTTTTTGAGACATGGTCTCACTCCGTTGCCCAGCCTGAAGGGCAGTGGCAAGATCAAGGCTCACTGCAGCCTCCATCTCCTAGGCTCAGGCGATCTTCCCACCTCAGCCTCCCAAGTAGCTAGGATCACAGGTGCATGCCACCACACTCAGCTAATATTTTTATATGTATAATATATGTTTTATTGTATATTTTATATATAATATATATTTATATGTATAATATATATTTTATTATATTATATAAAATTATTATATATAATATATGTTTTATTTATTATATATAATATATATTTTATATATTATATTATATATTATATATATATATTTTTGTAGGATGGAGTTTCCCCATGTTGCTCTGGCTGGTCTCAAACCCTTGAGCTCAAGCAATCCACTTGCCTCAGCCTTCCCAAACTGCTGGGATTGCAGGTGTGAGCTACCAAGCCCAGCCAATTTTTAATCTAGTTTACATTTACTTAGTGATTTATATTTTTGGTCTCAGTTTGTTATTCTGTTTTATGATATATTTTCTATATGGCTCATTATTTCTACTTAAATTCTTTCAATTATGTGTTTGCCTTTGTTTCATCTTGCTATCAGTATTTCTTTTGGTGTTTAGGAAGTTTTGACTTTTAGATCTTGTAGTTTAATTTATACCGTTAAAAACGTTACTTAATCACCTCTTTTTAACGTACTCTGTGTTGACTTTCTTATTACAAATAAGACTAAAGTTAGTCCCTCACTTTTGCCCCTACCTTCCAAGTTTAATCACTAGCGTTATTTTAGTGTTCATCATTACATCACAAATTACTCATGCTTCTACCTCATTTATTAATTTACTATATATTGTTAACTGTTAGATGTATTTTAAGTCTTAAATATGCTTAAGCATGTACTACTTCATTTGTTAGCTTCAAGTAATATTTACCTCCCGTTAATGCACATGAGAAAAGTTTATTTCACTATCCATTATTCCTACCTTGTATTTTTGTTAGTGTTAATATTTGAACATATAAAAAGTACAGATTATTGTTTCACCAGTTTTCCATCTTATAACCTTAGTTCCACTAAGTTAAATATTTCCTAAACCTTTAACAGACGTGTGTTTGGTAGATTTTGGTTTTTTGGTAGATTTGTCAGGAAGTAATTATGAGAATGACATCCCTTGACGTCTTGCATATTTATAGCTGTTTGTCTGTGGCTTTTATTTTGAAGAAGACTTTGGCTGGACATAAAATTCTCATCTCATATTTTCTTCCCATTAAATTATTTTTTAAAAGGCTACATTCTTTTTCTAACAAATGTCGCTATTGAGAATTCTTACATCAATCTGATAGTTGTTTCCTCGTAAGTGATTTTAACTTCTTGTCTGGATACCACAGGGATTTTCCAACTCATTTTAAGAATATAATAATCATTGCTTAGAATATGACATGATGTTCATAATTTTGGTCAATTTTCTCAGGTACACAGTGTAAGGTACATGGATGTGCTTTGGTCAAGGAATAGGCCGAGGCGGATATCCAGGCCTACATGACTCAGCGAGTTTGGCGCACAGGCGCACACCTCCACTTGTTATATAACCTGTTTGTGTAAGTTCATACTTGGCTCTGAGCCACTGTTATACCTTATAAAAGGTATAATTGCCCTGCTAATGCTGTACAGGGGCTCTTCGGGCTCGGCTCAGCTCAACATGGCTTAACATGATGGGTGTGCTGGCATCCAGAGAAAGGGAGAGAGAGAACCAGAGCTGTCTGTCTTAGGGACAGAGGTGAGCCACAGCATGGCTTGCGCTGGTGCCAAGAGAGAGAAAGAGTGAAGCTGCTGACCCTGAAGGCGAGGGAGAGCTGGTCATGCAGCTGCAGGCGTGGGGGCAGCAGGTGCCACAGAGCCCGAGCAAACAGCCGAGATAAAGGCGAATAGTGTTGAGAGCTAGTGTGAGAAAGCTGCTGATGAGAGCTGCTGCTGAATAAAATCATCTTTTACCTGCCTACGGCCCCCAGAGTGTTCTTTCTGCTCATCCACCCGCTCCCCTCGGACTTCAGCATGGGCTGGACCTCGACCCTAGGATCTGACAATTGGCCATGAGGATGGGATGAGGTGAGTGGGTCTTCAGCCCCTGAGAGCTCCCGGGTCGGCTATGTGGCTGCAGTAGCCGGTGGTAGCCGGTAGCAGCGGAGCTGCTTGGATGGGCCCCAGTGGAAACGTGGGAGGTGGTGGAGCGGTCTCTCGTGAGTGTGGAGAAGGAGCTGAAGCACCTGGAAGTGCCCGGCACCGAGAAGTATGCCTTTGCCGCAGAGTCAGATGGGCGTTTGTGACTGTGCTGCGGGAAGTGCATGCCCAGTCCCCGCGGGACCCAGCACAGGAGGAAGAACCTCCGTTGCAGGCTCGCCCAGTGACCCGTCAGAAAGTAGAGCATGAGCAGCTGTTGGGCCCCAAGGGTGGGCCCAGAGCCCGTCTACTGTGGTGGAGCACACTTCCTATGATCCCTGTGCCCCCACTGAGTTGTAGGAGTGAAGTAAGTAACATCTGTAGTCATGTACAAACTTAATGCAAGTCATTGGGGAGGACATTGCTGAGCAACCCGGTCCTGCCCAAGAGTTCCAGTTCAAAAAGTACCTGCTGCAGTTGGCGGAAGTGTAAAGCCTTTTCTGATTGATAAGAGAACTGGCCGAGATGCCTGGCTTGTGTGGGGAACCAGACAACCAGAGCCACATGCGGACTTGGCAATCTACTGGTCCCTGAATCTGGATAAGTTTTCAGGCGGAGCTGCGTTTATTAATGGCTATACAGGCTGGTCAGTGAAAGTGAAACCTACATCTCTGCATCTTGCCGTTGGCCGCTTGGCTCTCCGCTTACGCACTGTGTATGTCTCTCCCATAGCTGAGGACACTCTGGGGGCGGATGTTTTGCATGGCTTGGCAGCTGTGCTGTCTGTCAGGGACTTAATGGACCATTTGACAACTGAACTGAGACAATCCACCGAGTGCCTGAAACAGTTTGCCTTCATTTCAGGGCGTCTATGAACTTTTACAGTGTTGCTGCAGCAATGTGTAGCCCCATCATGTGTCATGATTTTGTTAATGACATTATGTTAACTTCTAATTCTCTTGCAGGTTGAGAAGTGGCAACACCTCTCTTGCCCGAGATTGGGATGATAAGGCTGAGACAGCCTTTCTAACCAAGGGTGCCCGTTTACACTAGAAGTACATGTAACCACAGATAGTTTGGGCTAGGGCCTACAGCAATGCATGGAACGCTTGGACGCTCCGGTGGGTTGTTAGTCCCCACTATGGAAGGGAGCTGAGCTCTGGTATTCCTTAAGAAAGAAACAGTTTAATAGTAGGATGGGTGTGTTCATGGATAACCATCCCCTGGGACTGGGAACACGGTTAGTAACTGTATATGGTGCCTGTCAGTCTCATAAGAGTGTGGCGGGATGGGCTACAGTCGTCGTGCAGATGACTTACCTGACAGCAAGGTGGTGTGTTCATGGGTTACAACCCCTCAAACTGGGACGGTACAGACATCCACTTTAGCGAAGTGGGGCGCCTACTTAGAGCGGTAATGTACACTGAGTACAAGTCCCTTAGCAGCAGAGTTACAAGAGATTTTAGGGTCTATATCCTTAATGCAAGATAAGGCCATGGGGCCTGAGGCACCCCTAGACCCTGAGCCTTTACCGTAAGGAAGGGCATACCCTCACTCCTGGTGGGGCATGGTATACAGATAGAACTAGCCAGAGTACTTACTGCTGCTGCTGCAGTATTGACAACAGCCTAGTACTGACACCATATGGTTTAAAACCAGGTGTCGGCAAAGTAGCTAATAAGCTAAACTCAGGGCAGTGTGAATGGTAATCACCAAGGAGGTGACACCTATGGTAATCTGCATCAATAGCCGGACAGTTTATCAAAGCCTATGTATATGTATTGGGCCTGTGTGCCCAAACCTGTATATCAGGCTTGCATGCCCAGAGCTTATGTGTGAGGCTTATGTGTCAAGCCTATGTGTACGTATCAGGCCCAGAGTTTATATGTCAGGCCTTTGTGCCAAACCTGTGTATTAAACCTGTGTGTCCAAGGTCTATGTCTCCCTCGGCCTAGAGCGTGGAGTGTAAGGTACATGGATGTGCTTTGGTCAAGGAATAGGCCGAGGCTTGGCCTAATAGGCCGAGGCCAAGATATCCAGGCTTGCCTGACTCAGTGAGTTTGGGGCACAGGTGCACACCTCCATTTGTTATATAACCTGTTTGTGTAAGTTCATACTTGGCTCTGAGCCACCATTGTCTGTAAAAGGTATAATTGCCTTGCTAACACCATACAGGGGCTCTTGAGGCTCGGCTTGGCTCAACATGGCTTAACATGGCAGGCTCACTGGCACCCAGAGAAAGAGAGAAAGAGAACCAGAGTTGTCCTTCTTGCAGATGGACAGAGGTGAGCCACAGCATGGCTTGTGCTGGTGCCCAGAGAGAGAAAGAGTGAAGCTGCTGACTCTGAAGGCAAGGGAGAGCTGGCCATGCCGCTGCAGGTGTGGGGGTGGCAGGAGCCACAGAGCCCGAGCAAACAGCCAAGATAAAGGCAGTGTAGAGAGCTAGTGTGAGAAAGCTGCTAATGAGAGCTGCTGCTGAATAAAATCATCTTTTACCTGCCTACGGCCCCCTGAGTGTTCTTGCTGCTCATCCACCCACTCCCCTCGGACTTCAGCATAGGCTGGACCCAGACCCCAAAATCTGACACACAGTGTGTTGTGCTTTTTAATATTTTATTTCAGGAAATATTTTTCAATTATAATTTTAAATATTTCTTTTTCATTATTTTTATTTTCTTCTTTGAAGACATCAATTTTATGTATGTTGGCCCTTAGGTTTCCTATGTCCTATGTCTCTCACATTGTATTCATTTCCTATTGCTGATGTTCGTAATAAATTATCACAAGCTTAGTGGCTTAAAACAACGCAAATTTATTTTCTTACAGTTCTGGAAGTCAGAAATCTAAAATGGGTTGGCAGCGCTGTGTTCCTTCTGCAGGCTCCAGGGAGAAATCAGTTTCATGCCTTTTCCAGCCTCTAGAAGCTGTCTCTATGACCTGACTCAAGGGCCTGTATTCCTAGAACCTTTCCTTCCATCGTCACCTCTCCTCTGACTCTAAACCTGCTGCCTCTAAGTACCCTGGTAATGATATTGCACCCACCTGGATAATCAAGAATAATCACTTCATCGGGACATCCTCAGTTTAACCACATAAAGTCCTTTTGCCTTCCAAGCAACTCTCATAGGCCTCAGGATTTAGGATGTAGACATCTTTGTGGGGTCATTATTCTGCCTATCAGGCAAATAATTCTCAAAACCTTTGTTTGAATCATTAAAAAAATGCGTTTCATTTCCCCTCAATTTTCTTCCTTCTTTGTTCTTATTTCCTTTACTGTACCTTTTATGGTGTCATTTTGCTTTTGTGTTTTTCTAATTTAGTCCTCTTTTGTGAAATTATTTTATTTTTTCCTTAAATTTTTTTTACTGATTATTCACTTGTTCTGAGCTTTTTCTATTGCTTGTTTGTGCTGTTTTTGTTAAAGCTCTCATTCTTCTCTAATACTTAAATGTTATATTACAGTTTTCATCTGTTTCATGACCTCATTTTACTGATGAATTCTTTCTTAATTTTATTAAGGCCTCATTTAACTTTTTATTGTAATAATTTGGTATGGTGCTAGAAAGTTTTTTTTTTTTTTTCCCACAATGTTTGAACGAGGAACAAAATAAGATGGAACTTTCTGGGTTAATAAGAGAAAGACAAGACAAGGTAGCTTTCTTTGTAGCACAGTTTAATAATTTTTTTCTCTGTTTTTATCAGGGAAGGTTAAAAATATGTCCTCTCTCTACGAGTCGCTTTGTTTCTCTAAGCCGTATCTGGTTAAGAAAGGTTTCTCTGGCGGGGCGAGGTGGCTCATGCCTGTAATCCCAGCACTTTGGGAGGCTGAGGTGGGCAAATCATGAGGTCAGGGGTTCGAGACCAGCCTGGCCAACATGGTGAAACCCTGTCTCTACTAAAAATACAAAAAATTAACTGGGCGTTGTGGCCGGAGACTGTAATCCCAGCTACTCAGGAGGCTGAGGCAGGAGAATTGCTTGAATCCGGGAGGCGGAGTTTGCAGTGAGCCGAGATCGCGCCATTGCTGCACTCTAGCCCAGGCGACAGAGTGAGGCTCTGTCTCAAAAAAAAAAAAAAAAAAAAGAAAAGAAAAAAAAAAAAAGAAGGAAAGAAGGGCTTCCCTGCCACTCATCTGTGAGGTCCACTGTCTTGTCATCCATGGCTGTGCTCTCAGCATCAGGTCTTGCATTTATTATTTTTGCTCTATTTTTATTTATCCATTAACAATGATAAATATTTTCCTATATGTTCTGAATTCTTTTTTAAAAAAATTGGATTGTGTATATTTGAAGATTACAGCATGATGTTATGTAGATAGTAAAATGGTTACTATAGTGAAGCAAATTAACATATCCATCATCTCACATAGCAACTTTTTTTGTTGTTGTTGGCAAGAGCAGCTCAAAAGCATTTGCTCTTAAAGTACTTCCTGATACCTCCTTTCTCTGAGCTTCTCAAACATTCTCTCGTTCTGTCTCTCTCCTTTCATTCTCATGATTCTTTCCTTTTTCAGTTTTGCTATTTCCAGTGGAATGAGGCCTTGTCCTACTGGAGGGAAGTGTGTGAGATTTTATTGAAGGCCAGAACCACCATACCCATGTTAGTTTCCCCAACATCTGTGTCATTTTGGCGCTGATCTGCAATTCTGAGGCTGTGAGGACTTTTTCCAATATCATGAATTGTTTTTAGATATCTTTTTCTTCCCAGATTTCCTCTCAGGGCAAATTCGTTTTTTGTGTGTGTTTGGGGGGGGGCGGGGGAGGGGGTCACGTTTATTTCTTACCGACTTTTTGATTTTTATGACTTTTAAGCTATTTAGTGTCTTTCACTTCATGCTTTCTCACCACAACTGTTGATCGTGCATGTCCTGCGGCTGTAGCTACCTTGTCCCCAGGATATACCCACATTCTTGGGGCTGTTGTTCCCATCATCTCAGCTATACTAGCTTCTCTATTTGGTTTTCAAGACAAGTTTGGGACACTTAAAACAACTACACTGCTGACATAATCACGTTCCAGAAATTCCGCCATACATTACAAGAGAATCACTATGATTCCTGGGTTGAGATTAGACTATAGGAGAATGAGTAAGGAAGCAGGGAGAATAATTTTTAGACCATTGCAATAATCGAAGAGACAGATGATGACCACTTGGAAGATGTCTGTCAAAGTTAGATTCTGAATGTCTTCTGAAGGCAGAACCATAAGATTCTCTGATGGATTGGATGTTGGATGTTAAAGAAAAAGAGGAGGTGGAAAGAGCATCAAGTGTTTTATTTTAATATTTCAAGCGATGGAGTTGTCATTAGCTGGGATGTGGCAAATGTGGCTAAACCAGGTTGAGTGTAGTATTAGGTTAGGGTTAGCCTATACTGAGGTAACAAACACTAAACAATTTCTTGCATAACAAGTAAGAAGCAGGTGGGGAAGGGGTGGCCATCCTTTATCATTTAGCTCTGCCATCATGAATACATTTTCTTCGCTTTTGTTTTAGCAGAGGGAAAGCTAGCGGGAGGATCAGAGAGCGGAGTTGACAGTTGCTTCTACTTCTCTTCCTTCTTTTCCTTTCTGTTTTCCTCCTTCTCTTTGTCTACCCTCTCTTCTTCCTCTTACATTTTTTCTTTCTCCTCCTCCATTTTATTTCCTTCTTTTCCCAGAACCGTAAGTGGCATTCATCACTTCTGCCCATATCCCATTTTCCAAAACTCATTTATATGCACCCAATCTAATGGCCAATGAGATGGAAAATTTATTTGCTGCCCATTTGAGTTTCATTTTCAGTGAATTGCTGTTCAAATGCTCTACTAATTTTTCAATTTTTCATGTATGGGAGTTTTTTATATACTCTGAAAAAATTACTTATTGCATGTTATATATGTTTCAAACATCTTTATTGCTTATTTCTTAGCCTTGTTTATAATTATGTCATCATGGGGAATATGTTAATTTTGTAGTGTTTTCTTTATGATTTGAGTTTCCTACATCTTCTTTAAGAAATTTCTCCCTGTCTTAATGTCACAAAATATTCTTCTATTTTTTTTCTGAGTTTTGAACTACTTGGCTTGTTTTATGTACTCATTTATTTAATGCATGTAGGATTGTATTTTGTTTTATTTTTCCGTCTGACTTAATTCATGACGCTGTGCTTGTCATATATGGAGTTTTTGTTTATGTGCAAGTTTATTTTTGGTTCTTTGTTTCCATTGTTTCCAAAGTTGTCTCCATTGATATATTTGTTTCTCCCTGTGGAATAACAAAATGTTTTAGTTGCCATTATTATAAAATAAGTCCTGCTTCTTTATTTAGTATTTTGTCATTTAATTTATTGGTTATTTTTATACATGTACTTTTTCACATGCATTTTAGAATCAGCTTGTCAATGTTTAGCAAAAATGTTCTTGCTATGTTGATTTAGATTGCATTGAATTATATATATAAAGTTGGGGAGAAGTGAAATATGTATCATATTAAATTCTTTCTTCTAAGACATTGGCATATCTTGCCATTTGACCATTTATGTCTTTCAATGATATTTTCCAATTTTCTTCATATAGGCATTATCCATCATCTATTTGGTTATTCCTAGCTTTTTAATCCATTTATTTATTTTGGGAACTAGACTTTTTCTTTTAAAAAATATTTTATTATTTAAAGGAACATTATTTTATTGTGTATGTTATGCACACATCCAAATACTTGCCAGACTTTAAAAAATTTACAATATTTTATCTAAAGAATCTATCTTTTTGATAAAAATGTAGTTTATGTTAATTTATTTTCATTAAGTTATTTAATATAGATAAACAGCTTAGTAAAGTGTCTGACATAATAAGGGCCTAATAAATGTTAAATGGTATTATAATTGTTTTCATTACTATTATTTTCTTGATATGCAAATGTGTCACTTGAAAATGATGACACATTTTTTATTTAAATATTTATATCTCATTTCTTTTTCTTGATTTATTGTGTTAGTTTGGAATAGCATATATGATAATAGGAATGCCTTTATATTTCAACGTGAGGTGTGATTTTTTGCTACTGTGTTTGGTTAATTCTTCTATTGGGTTAGGGAAGTTAAATTCTATTTCTTGTTGGCTAAGAGCTTTTGAACAATCATGAATACAAGTTGGTTTTCACACAATGATACTGTTTGCATTTATTAAAATAAGGTTTATGCTCCTTTGGTATGTTAGTGTGCAAATTCCATTTCCAGTCACTGCAATATAGGAAGGAAAGCCCAAGAAAGGGATAGAATTGGTGTTGGGTGAGTCAATGTATCATCTGTGCCCCACTACATCCTTTGGACTTTGCAACATTTCATCCCTCTCCATCTTCTGATATTTGAAGTTCCAAATAAACTCATCATAACTTCAAAGTGCTACTGCCTAACATAATGCATCTATTCCTTGTACAAACAAAAACAAACCATCTCTTTGAAAGTGATGACACAGTCTCATCAGTTCTTGCATTAATTTCTGCTTTATGTTTATCCTCTTTTTAGTTTATAACTCAGCAGTATTTTGGTATCCTATAATCTGTGCACTGAGATATTACCTACACATCCTGTATAAAATCACAGGTAGAAGGGAGAGTGGAAAATAAAAGGAATTATATAAAAATGAGAACATAACAGGCCAACGAAAAAGATAGGGGTCCTCATGATAGTTTTCATTTTTACAGCTTTTCATGAGGTCATGTTTGATATACAATAATTTCTGTTTTAACTACTCATTTCATATTTCCTTTGTTTTCAGCCAACACCTTTATTGGAAAGTTTCTTGAGCTGACAGTTCATTTGAAATTTATCCCTGAGAAGTTTGCACTGTGGATTCTGCCTTTATAAGATGCTGACTTATTTCCTTCACTCCTTCAACTGCATGTGGGCGGACTAGGAAGGAACTAGCAGGATTTCCTGAATGATAGACATTCTCCTCCTTATCTCCAGTCATACGTCAGCAATCCTACCTCTCTCCTTGATAGTAAGAATCATTTACCCTAGATAACACAATAGATAAGGAATATGGTAATTGAAGTTCTTCCCACTTGAAGGTGTTTCCATTCCCACTGACCTTCCAGACCACTCAAAATGGTAAAAGCAGAGCCGTAACGATCCAGTTTTGTGTAGTGCCAGGATGCCATGAAGAACCATCTGTAAGCCAGACTTGAGGTTTGTTTTTCATTTTTTTTCCTCAACTAGTCAGAGGGAATTCTGAATGAGGCCCAGGTATGTCCTGAGGGCTAACTATTAACATGCAGCAGGATTAGGCATTGACATGGTTTGGTTGTGTCTCCCCCCAAATCTCATCTTGAATTGTAGCTTCCATAATTCCCAGATGTTGTGGGAGGGTCCCGGTGGGAGATAACTGAATCACAGGAGGAGGGAGGGTGATTACCCCCATACTGTTCTTGTGGTAGTGAATAAGTCTCATGAGAGCTGATGGTTTTATAAGGGGAAAACCCTTTCGCTTGGTTCTCTCATTCTCTCTCTCGCCTGCTGCCATGTAAGACGTGCCTTTCACCTTCCAACATGATTGTGATGCCTTCCCAGCCATTTGGAACTGTGAGTCTATTAAACCTCTTTTTCTTTATAAATCACTCAGTCTCGGGTGTGTCTTTATTAGCAGCATGTAAATGGACTAATACAGACATTCTGGGAATGTGAAGATCCCACCCATGTTACTGTGAACACATTCAGGAGCTGCCAAAGCCTGATAAAGTACATATCTTTCCCACTTGGAAACAGAGGCTTATTTAGTCCTGCCTGTCTTCGGTAAGTCTATACTATATCAGATAACACCCACCTGATGTCATGCTCAGTTCACTTGATCACTTGGTGTCTGTATTCATGTGTTTCAACTGTATCGGGATTTTAACGACAAGCCAGGAGCTGTTTCTCCCATCCAAATACTAGCCAGGCCCCACCCTGCTTGGCTTCCAAGATCACATGAGTTCAGGTGTGTTCAGGGTGGTATGGCCATAGACAGGAACCATTTCTCAAAAAGAGAGCAGCTACTTGTTAAGGAGAGCCTGTAATCCCAGCACTTTGGGAGGCCAAGACCGGCTGATCATTTGAGCACAGGAGTTCAAGACCAGCCTAGGCAACATGGTGGGACCCAATCTTCACAAAAAAATACAAAAATTAGCCGGGCCTGGTGACCCAGTACCTGTAGTCCCAGCTATTCCAGAAGCTGAGGTGGGAGGATGGTGTGAGCCTGGGAGTTAGAGGCTACAGTGAGCCGAGATTGTGCCACTGCACTCCTGGCTAGGCAACAGAGCAAGACCCTGTCTTAAAAAAAAAAAAAAAAAAAAAAGGGGCATGCCTTTGTCCACAGCTATGATTTTGAATTTAAGGCCTACCATAGGGTTGTTACAGAAACCTGTTCAGCCACAGGTAATTTGAGTGCTATTGGATCCATTGACTATCATAGATTAAAGATGGCTGCATAGTCTTTACAACACTCACTGAAAAGTTTCCTAATCCCTCTCTGCTTGAATCTGGTCTAGCTTATTAACTTGCTTAACCAATAAAGTATGGCAGAAGTGATGCATAGCCAGTTCTGAGGATAGCCTCTTAAAGGACCGGCAGATTCTACTTTTCCCGCTTAGAGCCCTGAGCATCCATATGGGAAATTCAAATATCCTAAAGGTGTCATGCTGTAGGGAAATGTAAGCAACATGGAAAGATCATAGGTAGAGACCACATGGAAAGATTCCAGTCCCCCAGCCATTTGAGTTAGCTCATCTGAGGCCCAGACATAGTAGAAGAGGAATGAGTCTTCTCCACAAAGCCCTGCCCAAATTTCAGATTTGTGAGTTAAAGACATGATTGTTGTGGTTTTAAATAATTATGATTTGGGGTTATTTGTTATGGCATAACAGATTACTGGACAATAGTTCATAGAGACTAGTTAACATGGCTTCTTACAATGGGGCCTGACCCAACTGAATCCAGTTTTAGTGTCTTTACTCGTACAGATTCCACTCAAAGCTGTCAGCCTCATGGGCTACCTGGTAAATAGAGCAGAATATCCAAATGCAGTATGGAGTGCCTCCAAAGTTCAAAGAGGCAACCAAGTGTTGTGACTTTCTCTTACAATGGGATGTACAAAATAAGGCAACATGCATTTCACTGTGGATCTGAGAGGAACAGTTCAAACATTAGATGCCTAAAATTTTGTTGTGGTTACAGCTCCCTGGATTTCCTGGTACTTTATCATCTGTACTCTGGAATGCGCATTTCTTAACAAGGTATTGAGGATACATACATGCTACTTCCTACTCACTAGGTCCCATCAGTGAGATGTCATAAATATGGTGAGCCATGGTGATTTTCATAGACACCACGCTGTTGTTCAGTGTTTAGTCAGCCTTCAACAAAGACAGAGGTCTAGGATAATTCCCTTTTCTGACCTAGACCCAGGGGGAAGACAATGTTTATTTTGGTTTTGGATGGTCGTTAGGCATTTGTTTTGTGTTCCCTGGGCCATTCTTTGGGTTTGGAGATCACTGATTTTGCTAGAAAATAAGAGTAATAAAATTTTTTTGTTGAACGCCGCAGCCTTATTTTAACCATGCACTGAAGAATTAATAGCGTTATTTATGCTCACTTGAGAAGTAAGAGTCTGGAAAAAGTTATTGTTAGACATTGGATGAAGACTTGAGAAAGGTGGAGCAGTGATTAAGTAGTCATTGTAGGTGAAAACTGGCTGCAAAGACAAATGTGAGATATCTCTTTTGAGTACCAGCAAGACTGTAGATTCCTAATGTGGAAACAAATGGTCTTTGCGTTTTTAATTTATATATTAAAAGGGAAGTTCTTTGCTCCTGAAACCTGGAGAAGATGGATTTAAATAAATCCTTGAATATTAGGTCTAGGGGTATTTATATGACAATATGGTTTAGGTCTGTATGCACCCAAATTTCACGTTGAATTGTAATAATCCTCAGATGTCAAGGTTGGGGCCAGGTGGAGATAATTGAATCATGGGGGAAGTTTCCCCCATACTGTTCTTGTGGTATCGAGTAAGTCTCACGAGATCTGATGGTTTTATAAATGGAAGTTCCCCGGCACACGCTCTCTTGCCTGGCACCATGTAAGACGTCCTTTTGCTCCTCCTTCACCTTCCTTCATGATTGTGAGGCCTCCCCAGCCATGTGAAACTGTGAGTCTATTAAACCTCTTTCCTTTATAATTGCCCAGTCTCAGGTATGTCTTTATTGGTGGCATGAGAACAGATTAATACCTATGAAATATAAAATTACAAAACTAAGTGTGGTATAGTAAAAGATATAGCATAGCATGCTCATTATTATACATGTTGTACCTAAAACAACTGAAAATACATTCCTGTTTGAGATATCTATGCCAGTTTATCAAGAGAAGATGGAAGTATTTGTGTATGTTTGATGTTTAGAAGCACCATTATTTTCATTTTCCTAATTACTGCAAATGAGAACTCCAGGTGATGTACTATGACTGATGAAAATATCCAAGCATTTCTTTTGGTCAAGATATTTAGCAGAGAACTAGTTCCTTATCTCACTCTCAGATATGCCTTTGAATATAGAGAGATAGAGAGAGAGAACTCATATATTTCTTAGGATTTCTCAGGTACTTAGCTAACAGCAGAACCCCTTTGATCACTTAAATGACCTCTTCTTTACAATTAAGAGAGAGTAAATTAGTGAAAAGCTCTTGCCTGAGAGTCTCCTGACTTCGCTCCTTAGGGCTTGTCCTGGAATTTGCAGTCATGTCTGAAAGAAAAACAAAGATGGAGCTCCCTCAGTGACACATCCTTTTTTAAGCATTAGGGGGAATTGGGTGTTACAGTTCTCTTGGGCAAGCTGAAGTGCACCTGGTCAGTACTTTGCTCACTATGACCTTACAGAAACTTTGGGGCATTGCTGCAAGATGGTATTATGTTTTCTTATCCCACTTTGTAAGTTAAGTCCCTCAGAATCAGACATGATTTAGCAATTTCCTTTAGGAGCAAAGGCAAATTCTAAGTTTATATTTTTGCCATTGGTTTTTTGTTTTATATATAATATATATTTATTTATTTTATTGTTGTTAAGATGACACATCCTAGCCAAGTGGTGAAGATGCTTACATACTGTCAAGATGTATTTTATCCTCTTTACTAGATGTAAGACTAGTTCAGACCAGTGTAAAACACTTGCCAGCTTTTTATTTTTAGGCCAGATCTTTCTATTTTCTGTCTTTTTGGTGAATATTCAGTCCATTGGTACACATTATTACTTAAAGAATTGCTAGTGAACGGCATTCATTAGGGGCTTCTGGACAATAGGTATTTTCAACTTACCAATAATCGTTTATGTTTTAAACTAGGATGATAGTAAGTAAAAGCCACCCTCCCCTTTTTAAAGTTAGGGCTGATAAAGGATCCTCCCCTGCTCACTACTACAATGATTTGTGTGTGAGCATATGTTTTGGGAAAGAAGCTTTTCTCTGTGTATTTTTCAGGATTAGTATCTGTTTAATCCTCCAGAAGGAGCGGGAAGTGAAGCAACCCACTCCTGTGTTCACATCATAGACCTACATCCTGCGCATTTGCAGCATGTCTATTTCAATGCTTTTGAGTGGGAGAGGTTTGTTGGTGAGTGTGGCTGTTGGAAACACATAAAGAGGAAAACCTTAAAGATAAATTGGCAATCCTTTTCCTAAGTGAGTTTCATTTTTAAAAAGAGAAGACAGAAAAGCTTCCATTACTCCTTGCTTTAAAACTTTTAATGGAATGCCATTAAGAAATGAGATGTGTGTATTTCATAGTCACTGGACTACTGAATATAATTTAATCATAGTATGTTCAATCATTACTCATTTCTTTCTCCACACTAGTACAAATTAGGAAATTAGGAAATATTAAATTAATATGTACTTTAATGGAGAATAAATTATGAAAACAAAAAGTTCTTTGGAGGGAGCTATATGTTAATATCAGGAACGGGTAATCTGCATGTCTCTACACAGAGTACATAGTTTAATGCATTTAAATTACTGGATATCTAAATTATAGGTTAATTATGAAGTTATCTACATATCATAATCGTTGACTCACTTTGCTTATTTTAAAGTATGATAATTAATTCCGGGTTGTCATGCACAACAGTGCCTAAAAAATAAATTCCAATTTTTACACTTCGAGAGAAATAAAATAATATGAACACAGGCATGAATTGGAAAGGGGATTAAGTTTAAAGACAGGCAATTTTTTTGTGTGTGTATTACAAAGTTTTAGGGACTAGATGACATTCTTAAGGTATTTTAAAATAAATTTACATTTTTAAATAATCAGGCATGTACTTTTAGTCAAGGAGGGAACAATAGAAGGAAAAAGTCCTTTATATAACCTTTGAAAGAGTCTCTCATAGAACTGTAACAGTGTTATATATTATTTAAATCAGGTGGATGAGAAGCTGTTATTAAAAAGTGTGACAGTATCTGGATTTGAAGGTGTTCTCTGCTGCTGTCAGTTTTGTTTGAAATGCCTCATGCGTATTTGTACTTTAAAAAGATTGCTTTTGCACCAACCTAATAAAACTATATTTTCATCACAATATTGCTGAATGTTGGCTCTAGAATATATTGCAAATTAAAAATGCCAATGAGTGTATTCTCTCTTATAAAACACATTTTAAAATATTTATCTAAGGATATAAAGTTTTAAAGGCAACCTAAGAAAATAAAATGTTAGTAATGAACATTTAGAAGCACAAAATATTAATTATTGTATTAAAGGTAGTTTTTGCAAATAAATTGGCATTAGTAATTATGGAAATGCAAATCAAAATCACAATGAACTATCACTTCACAGCTACTAGGATGGGTATAATTTAAAAAAAGCAAAATAAGAAGTGTTGGTAAGGATGTAGAGAGACTGAAACCTCCTTTACATTATGAACAGGAATATAAAATGGTGCAACCATTGCGAAAATGTTTGGTAGTTTCTGAAAAAGTTAAACACAGAATACGATCCAGCAACTCCCATCATAGGCTTATATTCAAAATAATTGGAAAAAAAGACTCAAACAGATAGTTGTATGACAATGTTCACTGCATCAATTTTCACAATAACCAAAAGGTAGAAACAAGTGAAGTGTCCATCAACAGGAGAATGGGTAAATAAAATGTGGTACACACATATAATGAACTATTATTCAGCCATAAAAAGTAATCAAATTTTGATGCGTGCTATGACATGGATGAACCTTGGAAACATTATGCTAAGTAAAACAAGCCAGATAAAAACTAATAAATATTGTATAACTTCCCTTTTATTAAATATCTAGATTAGACAACTAGACGCAGAAATTGGATTAGAGGTTACCAAGGGATAGGGAGAGGAGGGAATGGGGAGTTATTGTTTAATTGGTACTGTTACGGGTGCCAAGTTTTGAAAGAGATGGTGGTGATGATTGTGCAACATTGTAAATGTAATCAATGCAACTGAATGGTACACTTTAAAATGGCTAAAATGGCAAATACTATGATATATGTTTTGTCACAATAAAAATATTAAAAATAAATTGGCTACTTTTAAGATTAAATTATAATATTAAAACCTTTATATAAAAATCTGTATTTTATATTTATCTGTTTTTGTAATTTTTAGGGAAGGAAACAACATATGAGACGGTAGAAATAAAAAATAAGTGTTGATACTCGTTGAAGTTTAATTTCTGTAAAGCTCCTAGCCCCCTTTCTATATGATAAGTGCTTTCCTTGACTATTCTATGTATGACACAAACTCCTTTGAAATGTTTAACTGGATTCTATCTAAATTTTAGTCTACACATGAAACTAAACTATGTACCTCTGAAGCTGTGCTCAAGACGTTCAAAATCCTTGCCATTTCCAAATTACTTTTAAAACAAAAAAGCAATCATAGTGAGAACTTGTATCAACTAAGTCTAGTTTTAGTAACTTTAAAAATAAACATTATGATATTTATTTGATAATGAAATCCTAAATATTTGATACATTGTGAGTACATGAAAGTCAATAAAATATGAAAATAGAAAAGAAATGAGAGAAAGGTTTAGTCTATTCCAAATTGTCTGCGCAATTGGAGTAGGTGATGAAACAATCCTAACTAGACAATAATACAGAAACCTATTATTTTGATATTAGTTGCATTTTTAAACTTTCCTGTGAATATGGTCTGGTGGTCTGGGATCATTCAACCTTTGGAGCCAAATAGAAGCATGGGAAAGGTGTCCAACTTCCCCCATTCCACACCTGCATGCAGAATCATTGTGGCACTGTGCTTTGTTCTCCAGTACATCAAGCACTCACATTTGTGGTTGCTTCTCCACCACATTTGTAATGGGTCTTTCAGCCCGCAAGAATGCTTGCCTGTACTATTGCTTTTCAAGTTGGCCTCATCTCTCCCTGAGAGCTTCTTTTCTACCAGCAGCTGACAGCAGGATCTCCCTACTGCCTCCATTAAAAAGTGTTCATTGCGAGAACACATGGACACAGGGAGGGGAACACCACATACCAATGCCTGTTGGGGAATGGGAGGGCAAGGGGAGAGATAGCATTAGGACAAATACCTAATGCATGTGGGGCTTAAAACCTAGATGACAGGTTGATGGGTGCAGCAAACCACCATGGCACATGTATACCTATGTAACAAACCTGCACGTTCTGCACATGTATCCCAGAACTTAGAGTATATATACATAAAAATAACTGCTCATTGCTAAGTTCTGGCACTTCAGTCCTCTAACTCCTGCCTTTCTTTCCAAAATGTGATTTGGGGCTGGTCTTTTCTCTGCCCATCACCTTCCCTTGTTCCTGAGTTTTGACTCTAATTAGACACTTTGGATGACTACAATATTAGTCTGTTCTCATGATGCTAATAAAGACATACCCAAGTCTGGGTTATTTATAAAGGAAAGAAGTTTAATTGACTCACAGTTCCACATGGCTGGGGAGGCCTCACAATCATGGTTGAAGATGAATGAGCAGCAAAATTATATCTTACATAGCAGCAGGCAAGAGAGCATGCGCAAGGGGAACTCCCCGTTTTCAAACCATCAGGTCTCGTGAGACTTATTCCTTATCATGAGAACAGCATGGGAAAGACCCACCCTTATGATTCAATTACCTCCCACTAGCTCCCTCTCATGACATGTGGGAATTATGGGAGCTACAATTCAAGATGAGATTTGGGTGGGGACACAGTCAAACCATATCAGCTACCTTAGCTGCAATGAATATTTACTTGGCTTTCACTTCAACTTTTACCAACAGTGGTGGATGAGTAAGGGGTGGTGGTGGGCTGGGGCACAGATCAAACAGATAAGAGTCCAGTCTTAGGCTGTTGCTTTCCCGAGTCCATTGAAATAGACTTTTAATTGATTTTATGCTCTTCAAACTCTTCAAATTGCTTCAAAGCAATATAGATTGCCTTTCAAAAATATTTTTCAAAATGCAGATGTGATAATGTCCTCTGCTTAAAAATATTTTATGAATTTCTGTAACAACATATTTTCTTTACAAATTCTATTTCATATAATAATGGAAGGATAGGAATTATCTATCTATGACACATCTGCTTTTCTAAATAAAACCACTTTTCAAGTTAAGCTTCCTGGTTCTAAGTATTTATATTGAATAATCAAATAGATATACAGATTATTATAAACCCACTGCTAGTATTAACTATGCTGAGCATCTCATGATTTCTGTCTTGTACAACCTCTATTTATTGGGCAATCAATGTAAATAGAGCAGGACAAGAAAGAGGAAGGTCCTACAGTTTAGGAGGACTCCCTATTTTAACTCACTAAGACTTGGTTTTAACAAAAATCAAGTAAATTTGCACGTTCTAGCGTGACTTCTCTAGAAGAGGGTTTTTAATAGGGCCACTGAAGTTCATAGTAGTACTCCTGCAACATAGTACTTTCTGAAATATTCCAATTGTTTTTTCTATGTCTATTGTTGTTAATTTTCTCCTGTCAGAGTTTCAGCAGGTCTTGTCACTAAGTGTGAGATCTGCAGAGGGATTGGCTGGCTCTAGCACTTCCCCAGTGTGACTTTTCAGAAAAGTGGCAGCCATTTTTGGTTGTGACAGTTCTTCAATTATGTGACATGGCCTTGCCTAATATTTCAGATTCTCATACACAGACTGCACTGGCTATATTCTGTAATCTTAAGCATCAGTCCCCAAAAAGGACTCTATTGGCTCAGTTTACATTCCTTTGCACACCACCCTAATAAAGCAAGGTTGGTTTTTGTTCTCAAGCAATGTTTTAATTATATAGTTTGCATTTATAAGAGTAATTGTGACTTAAGTTGATATGAATGATAATCATTGGTTTCATTTCCAAATTAATCTGTCATCTCTCAACTTCATTGATTAGAACATACTAACTTATGAAAAAGTCCCCATGATCATGACTTGATACTCAAACAAACTGCCTTGAAAAGACGACCATGCAGCCTAATGTGAATAGAATGATTTATCAGAATAGTCTATAATCTTGCTAAGCATGCAGCCAACTTGGAAAATCTTTTCTGCTTCCTATCTTGTGAAACAAAGGGTCAAAAATCTGTGTGGCCCTGAAGGATTTGGGAATCACAGTAAAATGACCCCAGTGGATGAATGGGATCATTTTACTGAATGAATAAAATGATGAGTAATACAAAATTGTCCTGTTAAGCTGCTTGTTACCTAGAGTCCCTGCTAAGCTGCTAGAAGTCAGCATGAGTCCTTAGCCACCAGTGCTAAAAAATACTGATGACCTAAATCATTTTGTGGAGTAAATCTATACATAATTATAGGAGATTATTTAGAAATTATAGTAATTTGATATCATGTTGATTTTCATAAACATTAAAAAATTAATATAAATATCTTGTGCTATATGTTTGTTTTCCTGGAATGTACTTGTTAAAAATTAAGCACTGACTCACAGAAACATCTGGGCAAGAGTGTGGATGACTCAAGACAAACTCATCACTGTTATTGAAACACAGAGAGCATGGCTTCCTGAAAATGAGTTGTGAACATTATATTCTCAAACAGTGGGCAGTGGTCTCAACTATTTCTCCACCCTCATGCATCTCAGCCCTCCCCACATGATTTGGATAGATGTTCAGCCTTCACTGGTGGAATATTGGCAATAGAATGAAAGCATGCTGCTTTTATCATAAGCTTTTTGCTTGCATTGTTTAATGACTTTACACAGTAGCAACCACAGAAACGTTATTTCTTTTTACAAATGATACTGATAAAGTTGTGAAATAGGAGAATCATGAATAACATGGAATACTAATTTTTTTGGTTATTGCTCACCATGGAAATTCAAGAAAAAAACATAGAGGCAGTTTGCCACTTTCATTTAAACTAATCCTAATGATTAACCTTGCTTTAGATTGAGTAAAGTGCAGAACTGCATAAATATGTCTTTTTAAAATTCTTGCCTGAAGTGTGTTTCTAATTGTACGATACTCCTGTGCTTACGGTATTTAGACCACATGTTTAAATCAAAGAGTTTTTAGTAAGGGATTAGAGCACTTCTATTCCAAAGAGTGCTGGCTTTCTTCTTTCCTTTCTTTGTAAAGCTTGCCACTGCTTGACACAGGCTGAATCTTTGATGTACATATAAGGTTTGATTTTTACTTTAATGTTTTCGTTTATGATCTATTTTGTAGATTGAGGATGACATTCTGCGGTTGAAAAAAAGGGTGAAGTTATTTCCAGAAAGAAAAAAAACCTCTTTCACCCTGGAGCAGCCATTTGGAAATTATTTAATCACACTAAGAGGAACCTTGAACACATTAGGTTATTTTCAGACGATCTTTCCAGAGGTAAGCAGCCAAATTCTCACTAAGAATAAGTTCATCTAGCATTGAGATTGCGTCAGTATCAGAAACACAAAATACTATTGAGCCATGACAGTCTCTCTTAACCAATGATTTTAGAGAAATCTGGGTGGTTTTCCATGTGCCGCCTGGTGCTGGGCAGGTTGGCTGTTGCATGTTTGTAAGGTTCAGCTGTGTCCAGAGAGAAATATAAAATAAATTAATTTAGCACTGTCTCTGAATTCTAATAACAGTGTACTATTTGTTCCTTAAAAATGTGAAAAAAAAGTTCCAGAAAGTTAGACCCTTGGACAAGTTTGCTATTAAGAGTATAAAAAAACAAATTAACTTGGTCAGAATTTTAAAAACAGTGATTTATTTAAAAATGAAACACAAAGAAAATTGCAGCTGAATTTTGCACATGGTCAGGATTTATTAGCAAATAAAACGTTATGCATATATACTAATTATGGGAATCCTCCTGCATTTGCTGGGGACTTACTATGTACCCACTGTTGCAGTACTTTTGCGGGTATACTTTCCCTTCCATTTTGTATTGGGAGCTTGGTCTTGTTAGTGGGTCTGTATTCTTCTACTCTTTACCTTTCATTCCCTAGTTGGTTTACCTAAATGCTTGCTGGGATCTAAGGATGTTGAAGGAGCAGCATCTCTGTGGCCTGGGGCACACAGATTACAGGGTTAATACTTGATAACTTGTTTACATCTTGGATCTCAGGGTCAATTTTTCAAGTTTTTATGGACTATGACCAGCTGAACCAAAATACTGAGATCATTGGCATATTTAATAACAATAATTTTGTTTAAGAGAAAAGCTATGGATGGACTCTAGGGTTGTAACTTTAGTAGCAATTATTTTTATTTATCCTAATATATAAAGTTTGCAGTTCACTTATTCATTAAACATTGACTTATTAGGCCTATGTGCCAGATACTGTGTTGGACCATGGGGACACAAAAATGAGTCCTAATAGACGTCATTTTTGTCATCACAGAGCTCAGTGTTGGGAGGTGGGAGAAGATAAACACACAGAGAAAGACATAACCAAATAACACACACACTAATACAAAATTGCATCTCTGATAAATACCTGAAGGAGTGATTCACGTGCTTTCAGAGTTCTAATTGCAGGATGTAGCAGACAGAGGAAAGGATGCTCTGAGGAAATGATTTCTGAGCTAAGATCCAAGGAATTATTCAGAGTTAAGTGTTAAAGATGTGGGATGAATCCAGGGAGAAGAACATGTGCAAAGGTCCCGTGGCATGAAAGACAGTGGCAAGAAGAAGGATTGAAAGAAGGCTGGAGTAAATAGCAAAGGCAGAGAGGTTGGAACAACATGACGCTGGGTTGTTAGGTGGAATCCAGATTGAGATCTTCATACTTTACATAAAAACATCTTTAAAATAATGGGTCTTAAAAATGGGAGGGCTTTAATTAGAGGTGGGAAGGTGACACAGTTAGATGTAATTTTTTTCATAATCACATTTGAGAGAGACCAGAGTGGATGCTGGTAGACCTGGAGCAATTTCACATAGTTGTCTGGTTGAAAGATATAGTAGGTTTTACATCTGGTTCCTTAAAAGGTCCACACTTCTTTAAGCACAAATGTGAAGTGAAATCGTTTTATTTTCTCCCCTTACTTCTTTCAAGTAAACCTTGTCAGATCTCATTTTCTCATCCCTTAGTGACATCTGAACAGATCCATACCGCTTGCACACGTTTAATCATTTAGTCCAGTTCACGTTGGGCCCATTCAAAACTTCAGTCTCATGTTCACATTGGAATACTTCTCTCTTCTCTCAACTGCATCCAGCTTTGCTAAAGAACTTCCAAAAATGACAAAGTGCTATGTGTGCTTCCGTACCTTCTCCCCATTCCACTAGCCATTTCTCCTTTCGTATGTTGAGAACTTGGAGAAGAGATGAAGGGAGAAGGAGTCAGATGCTTTTTTCTCTTAGTGGTGATGATGATGCCATCCTCTCTTGACCATCATTGTTTTTCTGGTGAATTCCAATGGGCTTCAAGTGTCCCCTTTGGGACAGCTCCCCAGATGCCACCGTCTTCCATGGAGCACGTGTGGGTTCTTGCATAGCACATGGGGGGCTCCTTGCCGCCTTGTTGCGCCACTGCCCTTGCTCCCATCTCTCATGTCCTACTTGTGCCTTCTTACTGCTGGCTCTTCCTTGCCCAGCAGTCATCATCCTACATAAGTTGCTGGCAAGATGACTCCCACCCAAGGAACTTCCACAGTGTCTGCTGGACCCGTGGGACACTTACTCATCCTTGCCCAAGCAAAGGTAGGAAATCAGGCTGTTTCTGGGCTGCCTCTCTAAATTGACATCTCTTTTTCAGTTCTTTCTTTTCTTCACTTAAATAGTCACAAGTGTATTGTGACTACTTAAGTATATGTAAACTATATAAACAGATGTACCAGAAAAAGAGAAGCCAATGAAAATCCATCTTCCAATCTCTATAAGAGATTTTCGTGGAGCCCACTTCACCTGAACTTATGGGAGTAGGGATGCTGTCAGTGGGGCTGATGGTGGATCACAAAGCTGCAGACCGCTGCTGTAATCATAACTTCCACTATTGCCCTTGAGTCCCTTCCTTCCTCACAGTCATCTTCTTATGTAGGCTGGAGGAAGATGGTGGGATGATAGCTGCAGGTTGTAGCTGGTTTGGATATTTAATAAATCCCAAGGATGTATCTGGTCCCCAAATGCTTTCTGGGGTGTTTAGTATGTGAAGTAACTTTTACTTTATATTCTCAACTCTGGCTTCTGCTTTGATCTAGTGTGGCAAAAAGCAACTTCTTCAGAATCCTAAATGGTTTGGAACTGTAATGACATTAAAGGACATGGAAACGCTGGGCTAGGCCAGAAAAGTACCTGATAAAACACATATTACAGCTGGGTGTGGTGACTCACGCCTGTAATCCCAGCACTTTGGGAGGCCTAGGCCTGTGGATCTCCTGAGGTCGGGAGTTCGAGACCAGCCTGACCAATATGGTGAAACCCCGTCTCTACTAAAAATACGACAATTAGCTGGGCGTGGTGGCACACGCCTGTAGTCCCAGCTACTTGGGAGGCTGAGACAGGAGAATTGCTTGATCCTGGGAGATAGAGGTTGCAGTGAGCTGAGCTTGTGCCACTGCACTCCAGTCTGGGCAACAGAGTGAGACTCTGTCTCAAAACAAACAAACAAACAAACAAAAAACCAAACCAAACCAAAACAAAACACATATTACATGGTGATCGATTGAATATCGAGGGTGAGGAAGAAGAAGGAAACAGGGTGACTCTTAAGTGTCTATGTTTTATACTCTACATAGCCAGTGGATGCTGGTACAATGAAAAACACTGAAAGAGGCCCAAGGTTCCCTGTAATCCCATCCTGCCCCATGGGAAGAGGGAGCAGCAGTATGGCATGATGTGTGTTCAGTGTGGACATTTTGAGAAGACATTGAATAGACAAGACTGGAGCTCAGAGGAATTATTTGGTCTGAAGATCTGTGAGTTCCTTTTTATTGGTGATAACTGAAGCTATGAGTATGGATGGCATTACCAGAGATAGTTTTTAGTGAGAAGAGTACAGTGTATACACGCACATGAATGTGAATGTGTGTGTGTGTACACTGTGAATATAGACACTGTGTGTGCAGTGTCTGTGTGTGTGTACACTGTGAATATAGACACCTACAGACACGCACACAGAAATTAGATTAATTTTAAAGGTTTGTAGACTTACTGTCATTATGAGTAGTCACATACTCTAACTCTCTATTTCTATATGTCTATGAAATGTGATATGGTTTATCCTATAATCCTAAGAAACTAATTGGTGAGCCCACTTATTGCTTCTAGATCCAAAAAGTGTGTAACTTCCTTTGATAACAAACACAACTTAATTATTTTTGAATACAGCATTCAGACAGGAATGGAGGAGCAGGGAATAGAGACTAGTCCCTTACAATATATGGCTGGGTTATAAATCCATCTTTTCTGTGATTCTACACTCCGTATTTTGTGGGGAGGCATTCGCACCCACCTTAGGACGGAGGTCCCGATGGGAACAGCATTGTGCCAGGCTCTGGGTGTGGTTGCATCCAGGCACAATGATCCCTCTAGGAGGGAGGAGCCCCATGGCAGAGAGTGGCAAGCAGAGGCTGCAGCTGCAGCAGATAGGATTTTGAACAAGACTGTGGACTCTGTTGGTGAACTTGGAGTGGAAGATTCAGGGATTTTGATAGAAGTGTTTCAGAACTGAGAATGGTTTTGTTTTGTTTTGCCATTATTAGTACACTTTTTCCTCCTGAAATAATGATTTTAAAAATTAGGATGGGATCTCTAAAATCACCTATTAAAGCTTCAAGAAGAGATGTAACAATAAATAATAATGGCAGCAATGCACACGATTAACATTGTTCACATCTTCCCTCATACTAAGTGAAAGCTTCCCTTTTGGTGCTTCGAGAATTGAGGCTGAACCTGCCTCCCAGATGCCTCCCAGATGGCTGTGATTGTCACATGGCTCTGCACTGGTGAAATCTCCTGTGACAGCAGGTTAGAGACTCTGCCGTGCAGCTCCACCTGTGATCTATTCAGAGGCTGGAAGCTGTTCACACACTAAAATGTAAATCCAAAATGCTCCAAGCACAGTCAGGTAATGGGAACTTTACTTTGAAAACCTGGCCCATCCAGAGAATGTGTCCTGATGCATTATTAATAATCCTGTCTTACTTGGGGAAAGAAACATTTATGCTAATTTAATTGGTATTGTGCTATAGTCATTTGAGGCTGTAAGAAAGCAGTACGTTTTACTTAAGAGCACAGTTACATTTTAATTGGCATGTTTGGGGTGATTTTAGGACTTTTAGGACATGGCTAACTTTGCAATAAAAATAGCTATTTACTCTAGTGATTTTCACAGTTTTTCATGAAGAGAAGCTTTTGAAAGAGGTCAATTAACTATTTTACCTAAAATATCCCAACTTATGGAAGAGATTTATTGTTAAGCCTTTGAGCTTTTTAATTTAATTTAATTTAATTTATTTTTTTTTTGTCTTTTACATTGTTAATAAAATAATTTGATTTGGGCATGTAATAGTCTCATTAAGAGCAGTTTATGCTCTGAAAATTAGTTTTATTATGTGGCTTCATTTTCCTGGCTCCTAATTTATTCAGTCATGAGAAAGGCTCTGCTGTTACAAAGATCCTTAAATGTCCAGCGGGGAGATGTGGGGAAGACTGTGCCAGAGTCTCAGCGGGGTAGCTTCTCCTGTGTGACAGTTTTCCAGGTAGCTTTGGTTGCTTAGGTGGCCAAGAAAGTGTGAATTGCGAACGATCCTCCATTGTGTTTCAGGTTATGTTTCCTAGAATAGAAATGGGGTCCCTCTGGCTTTATGCATATGCAAAGGCCAGGGGTGAAGAAAGTAGGCTACCTTTGCAGAAATATAAATAGCTTTGTATAGAGGGGTGTAGAGATAGGGAGAGAAAGAGAAAAGATTATTTTATGTAAAGCAACATATTCCACACTGCATTCTGTGAACTATGGCATCCCTCCGCAAGCGTGAAGATGTCTCCCGGGAAGTAGAGGTAGACACTCAACAGAGAACAACAGCCCAGCACATCAACACTAATGAAGCAGTTTTTTTTTTTTAACCTCCATGTTTATATTTGAGAGCTATGACATAGCATCATTTAAAAATGCTGCTTGCATGAATTTGAAAATCTCTGCGTGTGAGACAAGTAGAAGGTTTGAGGATTTTGGTGAATCATCTTTCGGTGATTTTTTAAAAAGAAGAAATGGAATATTTTATTAAAGAAGAATCTAAAATATTAATTATTGATATTTGAGACGTTCTCTAAGGCAAACGGGTGCTGCATGTCACTCATACTGATTGGTCATGAACGAGTTGTAGGTGTCCAGAGACACTGATTCCTTCTCTTCTCACGAAAGGCCAGGTGGGGCCCACAGCAGCTCCAGCTGCCAATACTCTGGTTGGTTTCATTCTTATGCTGTATGAATATTGTCCTTTTCTCTGAATGTCATGATGGGAAATGGATGAGAAGCACTGTGCTAAGGTCCTTTTCTTGATTTTATCACCAGTGTGTTTCCCTACTGTCTGTGGAATTTTGATCTGCAGATGTCAATGTGTCTTCTACTAAAGAGAGATTGTACCCTCTCACACTACAAAAATTCAGTCAGCATTTTTGAAATATAAACACCATAGCAAACTGTTATGAAATATTTGATATTCAGTTATTTCTGTTTCATGAAGCCTTAGGGGAAAATAACACTATCATGTAATTACTGAGCAGACACGCTATGCCAGACACCCTGATAATCTGTGAGACTGGTCTATTATTTGCCATTGGAAGACACACGAGTGTAATGAGCAGGTTAAAATTCTAGCACCACCATTCACCAGCTTCGGCAAGTGACTTAACATCTCTCTCCCTCAGTTTCCTAATCTATGTAACGAGGCTCATCATAGGATGTGCCTCATTAGTTAGTTGATCAAAATGAACAACCCTATTACTTACCTGATAAAAGTAAGTCATCCTTGTGTAATGTTGTGAGGATTATTATGTATGTGGGGTTTAGAATAGCGCCAGTCCTGTGGCAATTGCTATAAAAATATTAACTATTATATTTACTTTCAGAGATTCCCAAGGTAGGTGGCAGGCGTGGTCATCAAGGTGTCCCTGCCTGGGAAAGAATTCAAAGATTCAATGGGTATGTCTGAACTGATTCCCTGAATCTAAGATGCCTGTGGTGCAGGCTCCAGAGATGTTGTCTTAAGCAGACTGTTCCTGTGTGTTATCTCACTTCCCCTGATTTCTGAGCCTTTTATGATCCTATAATGGGGCTACTCTTCAGGTTTTGAGCAATCCAGTAGCCTTCCAATACATTGCTTTCTGTTTAATTTAGTCTGAGTTGGCCTCTGCTGTTTGTAAACAAAAACTCGGACTAGTACATCCCCATTTGGATATTTAAGAAGAAGAGGCTCAGAAGGATTACAAGTCTTACTCAAGTTCTTGAAACTGGTGAAGAATAAAGAAGGAATTCAGCATGCATTATCCCTACTGCAATACCGTGAGCTCCTTTTACTAGAATAAATCCTTGGAAATGCTTCCTTTAAAGTAATGGCTGAGTTTTGTTAAGTTTTCTGTGAAAAGATCAATCAATATTTTAATTTAGTGAATAATTAAGTAGGGTTCTTTGATATTTGAAAGAAGGTTTTGTTTTGTTTTGAGCAATGTGAGGCAACTACCACTGGAATACTGAGACATTTACTGAAACTTCATTTTGTGACACTTTTGTTGGTAAATGCTCTGCCCAATATTATTATGATCTTGAAGTCTCTGTCTCTTGTTCTGGAGTACCCTCTGTTGTACAAAGCTTAGTGTAAAATAAGTAAATTTTGAGATACATTATCATGTGTACAATAAAGATTAAGTGATGAAGTGTGAATTACAGAATTTTACCATATTAATTTAGTTAATTGGTAAATGCGAACTCTAACCTAAATAGTTAACATAGTTACTAGAGAAATTTTAGGATATAGTATGAATGGAAGTGAGCCCTAGAAAGACCCTTCAGAGAATGATGATGCTATGAATTTGAATTAACCAGGTTTCTGGCTGGGTGACATTTCCCTAATCTGAACTATCCTGTATATAACTACTAAGTTATGACATCAATTCATGAGCCTCGGGGGCTGTCACTGCAATCTCTTCAGAATTGTATGGTGTCTTGTAGAAATGATTTGGTCTATGGCAGTCTCATGCTGTGGTGTTTAGGTTTTGATGATTATGGGGTCACCAAAGTAGTTTAGGAAAAAAATGCTGAACCCAAACGATAAATCCGGGGTATAAGTAGGAATTGGAATTGGGTTATTAAACCAGAGATAGATCTTGAGACAAGTCCAGGTTGAATGTCGTTAAAATAAAGGAGGCCACAATCTATGTCAAGAAAGGATGACAAACATGGAGAATCAGAAACAGGAAGAATTGGGGAGATGAGTAGTGGACAGAGCCAAGAGAAGAGGCAGTGAGCCTTGTGTCTGGACTGTCTAAATGACTGCTGCCCAAGGCAGTGATTCTCCACCTTGGGCCACACACAACTGCTCTGTGACGATACATGTGGATTTTGGCTGGGAGTTTCTGGGTAAATGGATCTGACCTTTTCATATCCTTAAGGACTGTGTAGTCAACCCAATGCTTGCACCAATGAAGAAACTAATTCAGTAAGTTATGGCTCATGACATCTAAACATTGGAAATCTAGCCACTAGTCAGAGAAAATAATTCTCTCTTCTACTAATCTCCTTTAATATTTTAATGTTACTATTTTCAATCAATTTGTTTACAAGATACAAATGAAATAAAACAGAAAGATTTTTCTTTTATTTATTTATTTTTTTTGAGACAGAGTCTCACTCTGTTGTCCAGGCTGGAGTGCAGTGGTGCCATCTTGGCTCACTGCAATTTCTACCTCCTGGGTTTGAGCGATTCTCCTGCCTTAGCCTCCTGAGTAGCTGGGATTGCAGGTGCATGCCATCAAGCCTGGCTAAGTTTTGTATTTTTAGTAGAGATGGGGTTTCACCATATTGGCCAGGTTAGTCTTGAACTCCTGACCTCAAGTGATCCACCCACCTCGGCCTCCCAAAGTGCTAGGATTACAGGCGTAAGCCACTGCACCCAGCCAGAAAGATTTATTAGAATAGAAAAACAATAGTCCCCTGTATAACTTCGACATTTCCAGTTCCATTTTCCAGAGAAAACTAATATGAATAATTCATGTATTTTTTTGTTCTGGTAATTTACTCTCTTCTATCATTTGATTTGCTGATTTGCCTATTTGCTTAGATTCAAAAGAATAGGATTTAGCTTACTGTATGCTCTCCCCTCCTCTTATTACACTTTTTGATAAGGCCCTTCTTTAGTTACTCTAAGTAACAGACTGTATTTCTTATTCCATCAGATTTAAGCAATATTTCTTATTCCATCAGATTTAAGCAATATCACTTGAGACCCTTGACCACCTTGAAGGATGATGCTACCAGTGACTCTACCATTGTCATTGCTTCTGCTTCTCCCACCTCTCCCACCTTATATCAACTCTGCCTTTACTTTCACATTCTCAGGATTACATTTGTACTAAATTCACAACCACAAGAAGTATTTCATCTGTGCTCATAGGCTGATTCCAAAAAAATTAAAACTATACTATTTAGTCTGTTCCATGTGTTCTCTTGGAGGTTTTTCTTTCTTTTATTTTTTAGGGCCATTGCTTTTCTTCATGTGCCTGGTGATCTTTAGTCGTTTGTTCATGTCTAAGATTCAGGACTTGGTTGAATTTGAAGGAAGCTAGTCTGGGTTGCTCTCCCAGTGTTGTGTGTGTAGGGTGTTTTCCCACTAGGTCTTAATGAATAGGAAATATGACTGTGATCTCTGTGTCTGGGAAAGGGCTTATCAATGGCAGGCTTCACTTGAGGATGAGCAGGAAAGGAGTTGGTTTTTGGACTGGGACCTCCAACCTACCAGAATGGGAAAGGTTTTCCTGGAGCTCCAGAAATCTTTCCATCAGCTCTTCATTTCCATAGTTATTTGGTAGATTTATTTGGAGTTCTCAGGAGTTTTCCAGGGTAAAACCTGGACTGCCTTGGGAGTGTGAAATGAAGGAGATTTCAAGCTTAAGTCACTAGTTCTGAAGGTTTCAATATCATGCTCCCTTTGTTCTCGTGTTGTCCTGTTTGCTTGCTACCTGTGTCTGGAGCCTCTCTGGACTCTGCCTTAAAGATAAAATCTCTCCATTGCTATCATATTCCTGTGCATATTTTTCAATGCTGTTTTAAATCTGTCAACAGGCTTTTACTCTGTTTCTGTCGTTCAGAAATGTGTTAAAAACCTCTTGTCTTAGGATGGACCATTCTCTCTGATGTAATAAGCTTGTCTATGTGTGATTATTTTATTGGGGTCATTGGAAGTAATGGAGACAAGCATCTACTCTAAAAGCATCTACTCTAAGTCTGCATTTTTGGTGAGACTTGCTCAAACTTCATCAGACTTGATCCGAAAACTAACAATGACTTTTTGACACCTCTTTGGAAGGATCTTACAAACTCTCCTGAAATTAAAAGTAAAAGAAATTAAGTTGCTATATTTATAATGCTTTGAAATATGCATGAAGCTACTTACATTTTTAATATTATTCATCAAGGACATAGAGCTAGATCCTAATCTGATAATAATTGAGGCATCAGTTTTCTCCGTCAAGTGAACCCCTGAAAGTTTCCTGGAAGATGACAGTAAGATAGACATCTAAATCTTATAGCAAATTCTGATATCTTCCATGGTGACCGAGGTTGTTTTTGTTTGCCTAATACCTGTTATCTAGAGTGACAAACGATAACTGAAAAAAACCTCAAGGCAACTTTTACTGGAAGTCTTTAAAACCCAGCTTCTTTTGTTTCATGTTTCTTTGCTGGTTGACTTTGAAATTTCAATATGCCTTAGAGAAGAGTCAGATGACCATGAATTGAGAATAGAGCTGAGGCATTTCAGTTTACATGGTGAGGATGAGAGACCCAGGCTTCATCAACAAAAGGATTAAAATAAGCATGAGATCAAAGATTTCTAACAAATGGAAATTAGGGAAGGACTCTTAGATGCAACACAAAATGGAAGCTTAGGAATGTAGCATTATTGAACAATCTAGCTGCAGATTTCATGTTTCCAGGCATGGGGTAGGTTTGGGTCAAAAACTAAAAATCATTCGTTAAGAGTTAGTTTGTTCATTTATGTATTTAATCATCCTTTTATTCATTCTACAAATATTTATTGAGCAGTTATTAAGCTCTTATAATGAGAATTCTGGGTATCCAGTGGGGAAAATGTAGACTTGGTTTCTATTCATTGAAAGATTAAGGTCTAATGTGGGCTGTAACAATTAAAGAGACAATAGTCTTTGCTAAAATCTAGCTGGAGCCAAAGCACATGAGGGTAAGTCAACAATTACTGCCATGACAGATGTGTTTTTGTATGCCGAGTATAGTTAAGTAATTTATTAGATTTTTTTTCAAATATAGATATTGGCATTAATAAAGTAAACACATTCGACAGTGTGGGCAGCCTTAACCATCAGCTGAAAATTACCTCGGTAACGTAGTATTCTCAGCAATATTCATTTACAAATGATGTGGGTTCCCAAAAGTTTGTAAAGAGAAGCTACAGGTATTTTCCAAAGCCTAATGGCACTGAGGGGTTTTGATGGACACTTGACCTTCCAGATGAGGAAATGAAAACGTAACCACTGGTTTACTCTGGCCAGATTCCAAAATCAATGTGTTGGGTTTTTTTTTTTTCTTTTTTTTCTTTTTTAGATGGAGTTTCACTCTTGTTGCCCAGGCTGGAGTGCAATGGCGCAATTTTGGTTCACTGCAAGCTCCACCTCCCGGGTTCAAGCAATTCTCCTGCCTCAGCCTCCCGAGTAGCTGGGATTACAGGCATGTACTACCATGCCTGGCTAATTTTGTATTTTTAGTAGTGACGGGATTTCTCCATGTTGGTTAGGTGGTCTTGAACTCCCGACCTCAGGTGATCTACCCGCCTTGGCCTCCCAAAGTGCTGGGATGCCGGATGTGAGCCACCGTGCCCACCATGTATTGGGTTTTGATTGATGATTGCATTCCCCTTGTCCTTGCTGGTCCTTACCTGAATGTGTGCAATTCTGAGATTTGATAGGGCAAGTGGAAGAGTTAGAGTTGGATCTGGAAATGCTGTCTACCTTTAGGAATCAGGCTGAGAAAAAGTTCGATAGGAATGAACTGAGCATGCATTTAACAAGCTAAATCTACATCAAAGGGACAGAAAGGAGCCACTTGATAATAAAAATCTTGCTTTGATTGAAACTGGGCAAAAAGCCAAAGGTACCGGAAGGAGACTCTTAAACATACCGAATTGTTTTTGATCAAACACTCCATAAATCTACGGTAAAATGTGAAATTTTTCCAGTAAATTGTGAGGCTACATCAAAATGGTCCTCTTGCTGAGCTCCAGAGTTGAGCTCTTGTTCATAAAGTTCTTTTCTTTCTAATTAAATAACAGATATAGATACATGCATTAATTCAAAATAGATTTACTGAATATCAATCATGTACAAGAATTTCTTATCAGGAATTATGATGAGAAGTGACAGGTTTCTCCCTTCACACATTTCTTTGATTATAAAGAAGTAATTTAACAGATTTCACCAAAAATTCTTATTAAAACAATGAATTCTTAAAGTATAACAGTACTCATTGGTAAAGCAACTTTATTTGGACATAATAAAATTAACAACCCACTATATTGTATTTCAGGCTATTTTATTCACCACTTTGTCAGTGTTTGGGAGTAACTGTTTAAGATTTGTTTCCTTTATTGTACTGTAAAATGCTGGAACAGGAACTATGATTTTTTTTTTTTTCAGGACTAGCCCATAATAGGGAATCAATAAAATGTTACCAAATGAAGCTGTCATACATTGGGATATATTGAGAAAACTAATTTGTATGACTTGATATCATCTTTATATATAATCATGGTTTGTGTCTAAGTGGGAGAGAATTGATAAGATTTAGAGAATTTTCATATGAATCTATCTAGCTCACAATCAGAGACATTAGAGATAAAATGATGAAAATCTAATAAGCCAAAATTAAGTGCAGATCCAGATAGTTAGTTGGTGTCCTAGAGGTATCACAGCCTATGAAGCAGAAAAAAACTCTCCTGGGGAGGCTGAGTGTCAGGTAGCCAGGCAGTTCTCCACTGGAGACTGTGATAACCCTGATATCCATAGTCATCAAGCATTTAGGAGCTCCAAAGGCAGGCTTGGTGCAGGGCAGGGTTAGAGAAAAATTAGTTTTACCTACAAATGTGTCTGCTTTCTGCAGCCCAAGTTACAATATCCAAGAAAACATACAAAATAAAGTTCTAGTGTAGCTGATGTCAATTTAAAGGGAACATGGTGAAACAAATTGCCCTTGCAAGGGTTTCTAAGAAAAAAAATAATCTTTTGTATTGGATGGATACCAGAGCCAGTTAGCAACAACAGGTAACATTTGTTGATACCTGGTAACAAATGCGTGATACAGGTAACATTATTTGAAAATGGTGCTTACTAATTGCAAACACACTATTAAATAGTGTGCATGCATCATCTATTTCAATCCTCACAAACTCTGTACACTCTACATTCATTAGGTCCATTTTACGTCTAAGAAAACTGAAGATAAGACGAGTCAAATTGACCAGGAAGGGGCAGAGGGAGGACCCAGATTCAGGCTACTTGGCTCCAAATCTCACAACCTTGAGCTCTGTGTAACTTTGCCTCATCTTGTAGAAGAATGAGCATAAGGGCGAAAGAACAGAAACATACCCTGGGGAATGAGCCTGGCAGGTACTGTACAATGAGAATCAGAGTGGAACAGCTTTGAAGGAAGAGCCTGTAAACCAGTAAAGAAGGATAAGAATAGTGGTTTAGTTAGGGAGACTGCCGCTTGATGTTCATGTGGATACCTCATAGGTTGTAGGTACAAGGTAGCAGAGAAGGCACTTCTGCTTAGTAAGGAAGGTGAGGTGGTTTCATTATAATGCCAAATCCATTATTGTCCTAGGAAACTGATAATCCATTGCTGTGCCCAGAAAGGTGGTGTCCCTGTTGCTCTTCATTATATGATGCCAAATCAAATCTTTTTTTTCTTTCTATTTTATAAGTATGATACAAACAACACAGAGAGTTTGGGTTGAGGAAAGTTGGTATTGTTTGAAGATATTCAGTTTATTAATAGATTTAAGAAATACCTATTTATTAAATAGATAGAGAGGTATGTAAACAAATATCTCTCATGTGCCAGACATTGATCTGGAGGCATAAAATATACTATCAAACAGTCATATGTTTTTACATACTTGGACCAGACAATAAATAATGAATATAATACAGCCATAAACTGTATAGAATATTAGAAGGTATTGTGGAAAAATTAATCAGGGTACAGGTGGGCTTGGTATTGGAAGTGCATTGTTATTCTAACTAGTTTGGGCAGACTAGAACTCTCAGAGAAGGTGACACTTGAGCAATTATTTGAAGGAGGGGAATACATTGGTCTTGGGGGTATCTCAAGGAAGAGTGCTTCAGCAATAGGAACAGCCAATGGAAAGGTTTCAGATGTCCTATATGTTCTATATTTGCTCCACATACATGCTGTATGTGTTCCTGGGTAGAAGTGGTGGTGGTGTCCATGGAGGTTCTTCTCTGATTGCTTTTATTTTCTCAGTGAAATAATAAGCAGGATTGTCAGCTGAGAGTGAGGATGGTGGAAGAGGGAAAGGGGGTTTGAAGGAAGATGAGAGTGGGTGATATGGTCCTCTATCAGTACGGGAGACAGAATGGATGTATTAGTCTACTAGGGCTGCCATAACAGAGTACCATACTGGTGCTTAAACAACAGAAATTTATTTTCTCACAGTCCGGGAGGCTGGAAGTGTGAGAGAGCTTAAGGCAAAGGTCTGTTCCAAGCCCCTCTCCTTCGTTTGTCAATGGCTGCCTTCTCCTTGAGTCTTCACGTTGTCTGTCCTCTGTACCCAACTGTGTTTACATTTCCTTTTATTCAAAGGACCTCAGTCATGTTTGATTAGGGCTCATTTTTATGATCTCATTTTAACTCAATTACCTCTTTAATAGACCTTGTCTCCAAAAACAGTGACATTTGAGGTACCAGGAGTTTGGACTCAATATATAAATTTTGGGAGGACACAATTCATTCCATAACAATGGACAATATGCAGCTAGAAGAGTCAGGACTTAAGAATTAGTGAGAAAGAACTTCACTAGGGGTGAGAACTGAGGGTTTATGTTTAATTTTTAAATAACCTCCACTCAGAAGCTCTAGATGTAGCACTTTTAAATTTCTCACCAATATCTGAGAAGACACAGACAAATGTGAAAGCTCAAATGGCAACATAAAAATAAACAAAACAATAACTGACCTAACAATTAACAAGACATAGAGGACAAAAGAAAAAAAGACACACACACACAAAAAAAACATGGAACAAGCCTGGCAAAAGTGGATTCTGTGTATAAGGTTTATTTATTTATTTTTAACTCAGAGAAATGAAATAATGAATAGAAGAAAAGAATCAACCCCAGTGAAGCAAAACTGCACCAGATAAATTATCATTGGAGACTAGATACTGACCTTGGGATCCTGCACAGTAACCTGTTCTCTAGCTGTAAACCCAAGAACACAACTGAACTGTCACTCACATAAGATTAGCAGTGTCATGGGCAAATCACATAACAGATCTGTTGGCAAACGCTTCATCTCTATACGTTCTGCTTTATTGGAAAAAGAGAAAAGTAATAAAATCCTGTGAAGAAACAGTGCAGGACCAGGATAAGAAACATCTTCATGAAGACGCAGAGGGAGAAGGTGAATTTAAAAATTATTAGTAAAGCATTGACTAGAACACATTAGGTAGATAACAAAAAATCCCAGTAGAATGCAGCAATACATCATTCCAGTGAAACAGAATCGAAAAACCCTAAAGGGAGATATAGGATGTGATGACAAAAAATATATCTGAGACAAAGAAGGACAGCAAGTAAAATAGAATAATAATCCACCCTGGATTGGGTAACTGTCAGAATTAAAAAGTGAGAAATGGGAAGAGTTGTTTGGAGGATAACATTTAGAAGTTTTTTGAGAATGCGGAGGTAAATGACAGAAATAAGAAAATAAAAAAACTGATCTTATTGCTGAAAAAATATTAAAAATGAATGAGAGAAATAATAGTTAAAGCTATAACCAATTAAAACTACCTTGCATGTGCAAATTGAAAGGCTCATTAATAATGAGAACAGATTCACACTATGACATAGCCTGAGTCTGTACAAAGAAAGCAAAATTAAAAAGTCAAATGACCAACCCCTTTCAGTATAACAAGCTCCTTATAAACAACCATGGAGAAAAAAACATCATCTACTAAAATGTTTGATGCAATCTAAAATGCCAAAAATATAGAGCATATATTGCAAAATTATAATTTGATCTAATAATTGTATAATTAGCCAACTTGTCTTTTGTTTGTTAAGGGAGATAAAAATATATTCAGATATAGAAATGGTACATAAAAGTGCCACCTCTATGATATTCTTTTAAAAAATCATTTAATAACACCAGTTCACAGAAGTGAAATGGAAATCAGAAGTTGAATGACAGGCTGAGGAGATAAAAAAAGGAATAACATTAACTGTAGTATATTGTGATTCAGTGGAATGATGAAGAATATTGAAATGCAATATTTTATTTTCTAAAATGTATAAATGACATATAATAATTCTGCACATTTACAGGAAACAAGATGATGTTTTCATACATGTATACATTATGTAATGACCAAGTCAGGATAATTAGCATATCCATCACTTTGAACATTTGTCATTTCTTTGTGATGCAAATATTCAAAAATCTCTTTTCTAACTATTTTGAAATATACAGTATACATTATTGTTAACTCTAGCCATCCTACTATAGATGCAATAGACCACCAGAACTTATTTCTCCTAACTGTAGCTTTGTACCCATTGACCAAACTCTCACAAAACCTCTTTTCCCCATTCTCTGGTTATCATTATTCTACTCTCTACCTCTATGAAAACAACTCTGTATATTTCACTTATGAGTGAGATCATGCAATATTTCTCTTTCTGGAGATTGAAGATAATCTCCAGATTCATCCAAAAAGATTGCATTCTGTTTTTGTGGCCAAATAATACTCCTTTGTATATATCTACCACTTTTTTTTCCATTCATCTGTTGATGGATGTTTAGGTTTATTCCATATCTTGGCTATTGGAATAATGCTGCAATAAACATAGAGTGCAGATAACTTCTTTGACATACTGATTTCATTTGTTTTGGATATATACCCAGTAGTGGCATTGCTGGATCACATAGTAGTTCTATTTTTAATATTTTGAGCAACATTTATAATGTTTTCCATAATAACTATATTAATTTGCATTCCCACAAGCAGTGTGTAAAGGGTATAAAGGCTCCAACACTTGTTATCTTTTGATTTTTGATAGCCATTGTTCTAATTGGATAGTGCCTAATCTCCTTGTAGTTTTGATTTGCATGTCCTTGATAATTACAGTCACTGAGCATTTTTAAACTTATCTGTTGGCTATTTGTCTTCTTTTGATAAATATCTATTTAGGTCTTTTGCCCATTTTAAAATTGGGTTACTTGCTTTGTTGTTGTTGAGTTGTTTCAATTCCTTGTAATTTTGGATATTGGTTGCAAATAAATTCTTTCATTTTGTAGGTTGTTTCTTTGCTCTGTTGATTGTTTCCTTTGCTGTGCAGAAGCTTTTTAGCTTGACACAGTCCCATTTGCCTGTATTTGCTTTTGTTGCTCATGCTTTGAGGTTTTATCCAAAAAATCCTTGCTTAAACCAGTTTCAGGGAGCTTTTCTCCTGTGTTTTCTTCTAGTAGCTTCACAGTTTCAGGTCTTATGTTTAAATTTTTAGTTGATATTGAGTAATTTTTTTATAGTGAGAGATAAGAGTCTAGTTTCATTCTTCTGTATGTGGAATTCTACTTTTCCCAGCACCATTTATTAAAGAGGCTGTTCTTTCTCCATGGTGTACTTAGCATCTTTGTTGAAAATCAATTGGCTGTAGTTGTGTGTGTTTATTTGTAGGCTTTCTATTCAGTATCATTTTGCTATGTCGCTGTTTTTATGCCAGTTCCATGCTGTTTTGGTTACTATAGCTTTGTGGTATGTTTTGAAGTCAGGTGGAGTGATGCCATCCAAAAACAAACAAACCCAAAATAAGTGGAAGGGAAAAAAATAATAAATATTGAAGCAAAAATAAATAAAATACAGACAAAAAAACCCTAAAAAACAAAAAAGTTGGTTTTTGGGAAGATAAACAAAATTGGCAAACTTTTAGCTAGACTGAAAAAAAAAAGAGAAGACTCAAATAAATGAAGTCAGAGATGAAAAAGGAGTCTACTAATAACAATTAAATAAAAGTGCAATTGATATGTACCTATGCATAGAACTATTTGCTATAACTTGGGTACATTGTATGTTTCTAAAGAAACTAAAGAATCTACCAAACTCTAAAAAAAAAAAAGAAAAAAGAAAAAAGAAAAAGAAAAGAAAAGAAAATGGAGTCTGGCACCACAAGATACAAAAGATCATTAGATACTATTATGAACAATTGTATACCAACAAATGGGAAATCCTAGAAGAAATGGACAAACTCCTGGGCATATACAATTTATTCAGACTGAATAATGAAGTAATACAAAATCTTAGTATACCAATAAGTAACAAAATTAAATCAGTGATTAAAAAGTCTTTCATCAAAGAAAATCCCAGGATCAGGTGGCTTCACAGCTAAATTCTACAAAACACTTAAAGTGGAACTTAAACCAATTCTTCTTAAATTATTGCAAAAAAATCAAAGTGGAGTAAATTCTTCCAAATTCATTCTATGAGGCCAGCATCGGCCTGACACCAAAACCAGAAAATACAACACCACAACAGAAAAAGACAACTATAGGACAATATTTCCAGTGAAAATATATGCAAAAATTCTTAACAAAATACTAGCAAATCGAATCCAACAGTATATAAAAAATTGTTCACCATGATCAAATGGATTTAATCCCAGGGATATGCAGATGGTTCAACATATGCAAATCAATAAACATGATACAATATATCAATACAATGAAGGACAAAAACCCTCTGATCATCTCAATGGAAGCAAAAACAACAAAAAAGGCATCTGATAACATTTAACATCACTTCCTGGTAAAAACTCTCGACAAAGTAAGTATAGAAGGAACATACCACAACATAATAAAGCACATACATAAACAATCCATAGCTATTTTCATACTACATGGGGGAAAGCTAAAAGCTTTCTTTCTAAGATCTGGAACAAGACAAGGATGCTCACTTTCACCACTTTCATTCAACATAGTACTGAAAGTTCTATCCAGAATAATCAGGCAAGAGAAAGAAAGGGCATCCAAATTAGTAAGGAGAAAGTCAAATTATCTCTGTTTGCAGACAACACGATCTAATATACAGAAAACCCCAAAGACTCTACCCCCACCCAAAATGAAACTAATAAATTTAATAAAGTTGTAGGATACAAAATCAGCATACAAAAATTAGTAGCATTTCTATATGCCAATATAGAGTTACCTGAAAAAGAAATCACAAAGCAATCCCTTTTACAACAAGTACAAAAAAAACACTAGAAATAAATTTAACCAAAGAGGCAAAAGATCTTTACATCAAGAACGATAAAACATTTATCAAATAAATTGAAGAAGACACACAAAAAATGGAAAGATATCCCCTGCTCATGGGATGAAATGGCCATTGTTAAAATATCCATACTAACCAAAGCAATCTATAAATTCAATGCATTCCCTATCAAAACACAAATGACATTTTTCACACCATTAGAAAAAAAAAGTTCCTAAAATCTGTGTGGAACCCCAAAAGACCCTGAACAGCTAAAGCAATCTTGAGCAAAAAGAACAAAATAAAAATATTTTCTAAATTAAAATTAAGATATTTAAAACATATAACATTAACAGCCATTGCTGTATAATTGCTGATGTAATATTACATTAACAAAGACCAGTATGGGAATTAGAAAAACTCAAAAAACTTAAAGGCTAACACAGTAGAATAGAATGTATGTCTTCTGAAACACTGTGGATCCTATAAGTAAAATAAAACTTCTAAAAAGCCTATATAGCAAAGAAAACAAAAGAAGCAGCAAGACCCTGAAACAAGAAAACAGAAGCTAGAGCAGATATATGGGCTAAAACTGAGCTAGGAAAAAAAATATTTGTGTGTTCTGTTTGAGAGGAATGAGTTATTATAAGCAATAGCATTAAAAAGACACCCATTCTAAATATTTTGTGGCAATTTTTAAAATCACAAAGGTAAAGAAAAATATTCTAAAATCATATAAAATATTTCAGAAGGCTGTTTTAATTTAAAGATGGAGCTCTTTGGTAAGGTAAAAACAAAAATCTTATTTATTAAGAGTATCATAAAAAAGTACAAAATGATTTCCAAATAAAAGAATAGGCCAAGATTTATCAGGCAAATGAAAGGTTTACAATATTAGTGTTAGAGATTCAGAATTCCAGGTAAAAGTCATTTAATAGTTGGAAATCATTAAGTGGGGCAAAGAAAAATTAAAATAAATCAATGATAAAATTAAAAGGCAAAGGCAAATCTGGGAAATATTTGCAGTGTTTACTACAGTCAATAAGCTTTCAGCATTTTAAAAAAAGTCTTAAAGGCAACATAAATAGTTGAGGAAAAAAATAAAAGAAGTGGAAGGAGTAAGTAAGTGTGAAAATGTTTAACCCAATTAGAGATCAAAGAAATGCAAAATGAAGTGACAATCTGTTTTTCACCTACTAATATGACAAGTGTGGGTTTTTTGTTTTTTTGTTTTTTGTTTTTTTTTTTTTTTGGTCATTTTGTTTTTAAAGTAATAATGGCAACTTTGAGTTTGTAGGTAATTGAAAATTCTAATACGTTGTTGATAGACCCATAAATTACCAGTCTTTTTCAAAGGGAGTTTAGTTACTTGTATCAAAAGCCTTAAAATATTCATTTCCTTTGATTCAGTAATTTCACTTCTCAGCATTTATTTTAGGGGAAAAATGCATGTATTCACTCAATAATATGTTGTAAGAGAGTTCATCATATTTGTGTTTGTGCTACTAAAAAACGAAAACAGGTTTTTCTTTCCTATTATATTTTACTAAAGACAAATTTTAAAGTAGATTATGTTGTAACCACTTAGAGTTGTGTTTCTGAAATATATGTGATGACAGAGACAATCCCCATAGTTAATAATGTTAAATAATAAAGAGCAGGTTAATAAATTTTCATTTCGAATTCTATTTTTAAAGTATCTTTATAGAAAAAAACCCAAAATATAAAAATAGAAGCAGATATTTAAGAATGCTAGAATTCTGAGTGATTTTTGTTTTACTTTTTATTTGGTGTATTTCCAAAATTAACTGTAATCGTAAATCAATGTTATAATAAAATATGATTTAAAAATACTTGCCCAGTGCTGAAAATAAAATAATGTGAATTTTTTCCTTAGCTTGAATCATTTGACTATTTTTCAAACTCAAAAGTTATTTCTGATTCCTCAGGTGGAATTATCTTTTGTGTAAACTACAGTATCCTTTATGCATTTCTCTGAAGATACCTAAACTGTGGGGTTATTTGGACTCAGTTGATAATATATTTGTCTCTATCTTTAGGACTATGACTATATTAGTCTGTTCTCACACTGCTGTAAAGAACTACCTGAGACTGGGGGAATTTATAAAGAAAAGAGGTTTAATTGGGTCATGTTTCCACAGGCTGTACAGGAAGCATGGCAGCATCTGCTTCTGCGGGGGAAGAGGGGGGGCCTCAGGGAGCTTTTACTCGTGATGGAAGGCAAGGAGGGAGCAGGTGTCTTACGTGGCAGGAGCTGGAGGTGCCACAGGCTTTTAAACAACCAGATCTCACTCACTCACTATGATGAGAACAGCACCAGGAGATAGTACTAAACCATTCCTGAGAATTCTGCCCCCATCATCCAATCACCTCCCACCTAACTGCTTCTCCAACATTGAGGAGTACAGTGGGACATGAGATTTGGCTGGGGACACAGATCCAAACCATATCAGGGACTATAAGCCCCCTCAGTTTTAGGTATCCTATTCTATTAATATTTTAATACAAAATACCTCAACAATGGCCTGTTTCCCACATATGGATAATGCTTATTAAATATTGGCTGAATTGGATGAATTTATTCAACTTTGTTTATGAAGACAGAAACTTACAGGCAGAATAAACAGTTTATAAAATCAGTTAATAATACAAAGCACTTTGGATGTGGGTTTTCTAATGTTGTATTCTCCTAATTTACCAACTTAACCTATTTCCTGTTTACCCTGAGAAATGAGCTCTGGCAACAAGTTGCACTTTTCTGCCTTTCTTTCTTTCTTTCTTTTTTTTTTTCTAAATGGGAAACAGATGAAATATTTATGTGTTCAGGTAATTTGGTCCCATCAAATTTTCTTATTTATCTTCTCTATTTCATAGATACGATATAGTTCTAAGTAACCTACATAAAAATCCTTTTACTTACTTACACATTTTCAGTAAATACTGGGCTTGAAAAAATGTATAATTTAAAAATCTCATAGTTACATAATTAAAAAGCCATCATGCTTGAATTGAAGACTGTTCTACTAAAAAGTACAGTGATTTCCCACAAATTGAAATGCCTAGAGTCAGTACAATTTACTGATTTTCATATATATTACTTTTCTCCTTTACACAAAGAAGTAATATTTTTTCTTTCTTTGGAAATTTAAAAGAGGGAAAATAATCGGGTAGTGTGTATCAGGGAAACTAGCTGGATGACCTCACGGTATCATTGATGTGTAAGGGCACAAATGGCAAGTATGCCTCGGGAAGAGTGTAATAAATATGAACTGGAAAAAAGTTACCTGAAAGGATATCGCAGCTATAATTAGTGAATCCTCTGTATAAAGAGTCTTTTATATTTATCATTTTACTCCAGTCAATCAAGTGATATTTTTAAGGTCTCTTTGGTACTGGTTTGTGATACATGGAGACTTAGAATTTAATTGGGTAGAGTAAAAAAACAGAAAAAAAAAATGATAAAACTATCTGAATGTATGATTATGTGGTTCATGCCTATTTTCCCAGTGTAATTATTAATAGCATTTATTTTTACTCATATATGTGTCAAGGATAATTTTTATGGTCACCTTAGTTAGTGTGATGGTTAATATTAAGTGTCAACTTGATTGGACTGAAGAATGCAAAGTACTGTTCCTGGGTGTGTCTGTGAGAGTGTTGCTAAAGGAGATTAACATTTGAGTCAGTGGAGTGGGAGAAGCAGACACACCCTCAGTATGTGTGGGCACCACCCAATCAACTGCCAGCATGGCTAGGACAAAGCAGGCAGAAGAAGGTGGGGAAACAGACTTGCTGAGGCTTCTGACTTTCATCTGTCTCCTCTGCTGAATGCTTCCTGTCCTTGAACATCAGACGCCAAAGTTTTCGACTTTTGGACTCTCGGACTTACTCCAGTGGCTCTCGGGCCTTCTGAAGGCTACACGGTTGGCTTCCCTATTTTTGAGGTTTTGGGACTTGGATTCAGCCACTACTGGCTTCCTTGCTCCTCACCTCGCGGATGGCCTATTGTGGGACTTCGCCTTGTGAGCATATGAGTCAATTCTCCTTAATAAGCTCCCTTTCATATAGACATCTAGTCTATTGGTTCTGCCCCTCTAGAGAACCCTGACTGATAGGGTACATTTAAAAAAGACAAATGGTGGATAGATAAATGTAAAACTGAAGGACTTGAGACTGAGATTTTTCCACTATGGCCTTCACATGCCCGTCCCTGGCAGCTGTTCCAGCCTCTCTTGCATGTAACATAAACCCTAACTATTTCTCTTCACTCTTTTGATCAAATCCAGGCTACCCAAACAATGGCTGCTAATCCACATGAAAAATCCCTCTGGAAAGAAGAAGCATTTCCAGAAAGAGTTGAACTTTGACCAACCTCAAAACTTCCTAAAATATTCCACTCCCTTCCCCGATTTAGAGTGTTTCTACCCTCCTTCACAGTCTTGTCTTCTCCTGCCAGAGAGTTTTGAATAAAGTCCTGTGGGAATGGTGCTCTGGTGGATTTTCTTCTCCAAGCAGAAAATACTACAGGAACTCAGAGGTGAGGCGGGTGAGATTATTTTGAGCTTTTTTGATCAATGGAGATTGAGGGAGTGAGGAAATATTTGAATTTAGCTTAAATGAGTGAAGTATTTACAGATTAAACAATAGATTTTATATATTTAGAGTCTATTATTAGAGATAAGTTTTTACCCTGTGTTCCTACATATATCAAGGCTAAAAATATGTGTAAGACAAAATTAGAACATGTAAAACTCCATGAGAAGGTAAGCATATGAAGATATGCACCAATTAAAATGTAAATAAAGCCAGGAACTGTCAGAGAGTACTTTAGTTTCTGCTATGTTTTTGAGTATTAATATGGATTTCTAAAACCCGCATACATTCTAATCCACAGAGTCTCAAAAATTTCACTGCAAAAGGAGCTTTTAAATGAAAAACCATTTACTTGGCATGGCAAAAGAGCCAGAGCTTTCAAAGAAATATTTTTTAAAACCCTTTGATTTATTATAATGTGACAAGAACATTATCACTAAAAACAAATATAAATGTGTTATTTAAGGTATGAATGCAGAAACAATATAATCATCAAAATATTTATGTTAAGTTCTGAGCTACTTATAACAGCCAGGTTAAACATGTGTTCATTCCCACAAATTTCAATTGCCCCTAAATGTGTTCTTTTGTCCTAGTCATTATGCGTTTCAGTGCTGAGTACTGTTCTTTTCAGATATGGAAGAAATAAAGTGGGACCTTTTTCTCTGTCTTTCAAGTGGGATTTGAGTGGAGTTACTCTGTGTTTACCTCGTCTACCCTTTGGGTATCTATGGTCTGAATGTTCATGGTCCTCAATGCAATAGTATTAAAGTGTGGGGCCTTAGGAGATACTTAGGTCATGATGGCAGAACCCTCATGAATGGGATTAGCGACCTTAGAGAAAAGGCCCAGAGAGCTGCCTCTTCCTTCTACCAAGTGAGAAGGCACCATCTCTGAACTAGAGAGTGAGCCTTCAACAGACATCAAATCTGCTGGTGTTTTGACTATAGCTCCCCAGGCTTTAGAACTGCAAGGAATAAATTTGTTATTTATAAATTACCTACTTTATGGTATTTTTGTTATAGGAGTCAGAATGGACCAAGGTAATATTTTAGATTAAAGGACCGAGGCTCTGCTTATGGACCAGTGGTGTGCTGGCAAATGTTTTCACAACAGGCTGTTTGAAAAAAAAGTAGGGAACTGATTTGTAGTGTTTGCCAATTTTCGTGCTATAAATACTACCACTGTGGCCATTTCTGACTACCAATGCAATGTCACCGAAATACAGCTGGAAAGAGATGTACTGGGGGACACCATTACAAATATTTTCATCGCACAGGCATGATAGACGTGAATAACTTCAAGGGCATAGGTCAAAGTAAATGTAGGAAATTAATTAGGACATGATAAGTTTTGCATATTTATTTCCTTTGCTTTAGTATTATTTATTTAATTAGAAGTTCATATAATTTAACTTTAAATAACCACTATGTTTAACAACCAGCTTGCAAAATGCCTGAAAATTTAACAACAGGCTTCCATAAACTGATAAAAGCATGCTCCAGAAAAGCACATGTTTTGTGTGTTTACTCCTTTGTTTTCGAAATATGGTCCTACAGACTGGCATTTCATCATCAACACCACTTAGGAATTTGTTATAAATGCAGAATCTCAAGTTCCATGCCAGATATACCTAATCAGATTCTTCATTTTAATAATATGTTCAGATAATTTCTACTCAAATTACAGTTTTAGAAGTCCTGGAAATTTCACTCTAAGTCCATGCCAGGCTCAAGGATGGGACAGTTCTTGAGTAACTGAAAAGTGCACTGCTAACACAAGTTTTTAAATTTGGAGGGATATATTTTTAAAGGCTGTAACTGAAAAACTCAATCAGATTTTAAATCTTGAAAGCTAGGGGGAATATGGAATTGGGACACAGGTTAAAGTAGTGGTCTACATGTATAATCCACATGACTTTAGCTATAACCCGATTAAAAGTAAATACCCACTTAATTGTCACAGCCACAGGAAATGCCTAATGATATAGCAAAGAGTGTGTCACGGCACTATGTCTTCCATGATGAAAACATCTAATTTTAAGTTGGATGTCAACAATCACATTTTTCTTCCTAAAAATGAGTATTTAAAATTCTATTCATAATGAACAGAACTGCACATGAAAAAGAGAAACAATGGAAAAGACAAAAATGCAGAGATGGACTGAAAGTACTCCTGATTGTAGCATTCCAGAGACAGGCAAAATAGGAGTCCTGAATTTTGCAGAGGATTTTGGAGAAAGGTGTTCTTCTCTTTTTTCTCTCTCTCTCTTTTCTTTCTTTCTTTCTTTCTTTCTTTCTTTCTTTCTTTCTTTCTTTCTTTCTTTCTTTCTTTCTTTCTTTCTTTCTTTCTTTCCTTCCTTCCTTCCTTCCTTCCTTCTTTCTTTCTTTTCTTTTCTTTCTCTTTCTTTCACTTTCTTTCTTTCTCTTTCTTTCTTTTTCTTTCTTTCTTTCTTTCTCTTTCCTTCCTTCATTCCCTCCTTCCCTCCTTCCTTTCTTTTCTTTCTTTCTTTCTTTCTTTCTTTCTTTCTTTCTTTCTTTCTTTCTTTCTTTCTTTCTTTCTTTCTTTTCTTTCTTTCTTTCTTTCTTTCTTTCTTTCTTTCTTTCTTTCTTTCTTTCTTTCTTTCTTTCTTTCTTTCTTTCTTTCCTTCCTTCCTTCTTTCTTTCTTTCCTTCTTTCTTCCTTCCTTCCCTTCCTCCCTCCCTCCCTCCCTCCCTCCCTCCCTCCCTGCCTTTCTTCCTTCTCTCTTTCTTTTTCTCTTTCCTTCTCTTCTTCTCTTTTTTTTTGTTTTTTTGAGATGGAATCTCGCTCTTATCACCCAGACTAGAGTGCAGTGACATGATGGCTCACTGCAACCTCTACCTCCCCCAGGTTCAAGCAATTCTCCTGCCTCAGCCTCCCAAGAAGCTGGGATTACAGGCACCTGCCACCACACCTGGCTAATTTTTTTGTATTTTTAGAAGAGACAGGGTTTCACCATGTTGGCCAGGTTGGTCTCAAACTCCTGACCTCAGGTGATCTGCCCACCTTGGCCTCTCAAAATGCTGGGATTACAGGTGTGAACCACCGCGCCCGGCCTGAAAGCTGTTCTTCTTAACAATCTCAATAATCAGATGGATAACTTTAGGTGGAGATCAATCTGCCTCTTCCTGCACCCCCTCAGTGCTTGATTTTCGATGACCTCAGAACAGAGAGACCGTGATGACAAAGATGAAATGTCTCTATGAGCAGAACAACAGAGGCTTTCCCTTAAAATAGGCTGCTGTGGCTACTGATTATTGCTGAGTACTCAGCCTCCCCAAAAGAGAGAGTAAGGCTGGATCCTCAATGTAGCACTGAAGCCTGGGGGATCCAGTCCCAGGCATGGTGGCTGAGAGGTTACACCAAACTGTTTCCATCACGGTGGGTGCACAGCCACCTTCACTGGATAAGGTGTGTATTCTGCATATAAATTTATCTTCCCTGACTGTGACATTTTCGCCAGTACCACTGTCCACAAACTCACAAAATACTCTATCTACAGTCATGAGATCCTGCTCAGCATTGCTTCTCATTCTTCTTCTTTTATTTTGAGACAAAGTTTCACTCTTGTTGTCCAGGCTGGAGTGCAGTGGCGCAATCTTGGCTCACTCCAGCCTCTGCCTCCTGGGTTCAAGCGATTCTCCTGCCTCAGCCTCCTGAGTAGCTGGGATTACAGGTGCCTGCCTCCACACCCGGCTAATTTTGTATTTTTAGTAGACACGGGATTTTACCATGTTGGCCAGGCTGGTCACCAGCTCCTGACCTCATGTGATCCGCCTCCTGCCTCGGCCTCCCAGAGTACTGGGATTACAGGCCTGAGCCACCACGCCTCTGATCAAGGAACTCATTCATAGCGAAGGAAGTGCAGCAGTGTCTCATGCCCAGGGAATTCCCTGGTCTTCAGACATCCACTATCAGCTGGTCTACTGGAAAGGTGGAATGGCTTCCTGAGGTCTCAGTGACAATGCTACTTAGAAGACTACACCTTGAGAGGAGGGGCTTTTATCTTACAGGACACAGTATATTCTTTGAATCAGCACTACGGGATGTTTTCTCCCCCATAGTCATAAGACCTGGGTCTGGGAATCAAGAAGTAGAAGCGGGGGTGGCTGTAATATCATCGATGTCGATATAGATATGTAGATACGGCAGATATAAAGGAGGAGACTATGCCAGTTATTAATGTATTGCCTCTCAACTCCCAACTCACCCTTGTTTGCCTTGCTTTGTGATGTTGCAATTAGATCCTGAAGATTGCAGGTGCCTGCGCCAGCTGGCTTGAGGTTAGGCTCTCTTGAGAAGACATTGGAGTGCTGGAAGAGGAGGGAGAACATTTTGCCTTTTTAAAAATCCAATGTTTTAGACAACGTATTGGTGGCAATAAGTAGTGGTAGAATGGGAAAGGAAATTCTGGCTTGATTGCAGACTCAAGTATTCGAATCAGGCTCTGGGATAACTGATTGGGTTGTAGAGATGAACAATTGTCTAGAATTGTGGTAGGAGTTGGGGGAGTCAGGGCGAGATTTTTTCTTGTTCCACATGACTCAAAAATTAAGGACTGACACAAATACACAAATATGGGTGTGGCCAACTTGCTGTTGTCTGTGCTAAAATTGTCTCAGAGTGACCAAATTAAACCTAAAGGACTAGACACGAAGAAGTCTCTGCAATCTGTCTCTTGTAACTGATGTTAAACCATAAATAAAGTCTATGCACTTATGTCTCTCTCTTGCAGTATTTCCAGAAAAAAGTTATTTGAGGAGTTGTTCCAAAGTGATATGAGAGTCATGGCCAATGCAGGCATTTACTTTTTGATTTGTGGATTCTAAATCTCTGTGGCTTCTGATTTGAATTTCTATCCTTCTAAATGATTCCCTCTAAATAAAGGAAGGCTTAGTGAAGAGGTATTTTGGTTGTAAAGCAGGATAAAACACTACAACTCTCAGCATAAAAGTCAATGCAAATAATATTAATCCCCATATCTGGCATATTTGGCAAGAGTTCACTGGGAATTAACATAGGTAGTTTTCAGACATCAAAAAAAGGGCCCTTGGATAGTTTTTTAAAAATACTTCAGCATAAGGAAAGCATAGTTATGGAGTTTGGCTAAAGACTAAAATAAGTTGGGCAAGTAAATATCTGGGCTACTTCCCCAAATTTGCTTGGTGTGGTCCATATAGCGTCTGGATACTTTCTAGGGAAATTTCAGGGGACATTCCTTAACTGCTTTTGGTATTCCTTCATGAAGAGTTGAAGCTTAAGATGTCAGGAAATAAAGTAGTGAGTTAAAGTTGGTTTACCTAGATGGTATCTACCCAATTCATTTCTCTCTGGAGACTCAACTCTCTCACACACCACAGGTCACAGGTCAAGTCTTATCACTTAGTAGCCAGTTTAATGATACGTCACTTTGCTCCCTTGGCCAGAGACACTCGGACTAAGGTTGAATACTTGATCCAAATTGGGCATAGTCTATTTGGCAGTCAATTTGGATTGCTCAGTAAGAGACTGTAGTCTTTGCTTTGCTGGTCTCTATCTACAAAACCTTGAGATCATTTCAGAAATGTTTGTCACTATGTAACAGTGTAAAAATGAGCAGAATTCCATGAAATCCATTCAAATACAATCAATTTATTTTAAATGGATTTCTTCAGGTAATTAATTAATTAAGTACAAAGAGGGTTACCAGAATTTTGTATACTTTCCTAGCACCTTTATATTAAGTTGGTGCAAAAGTAACTGGTTTTGCCATTAAAAAGGGCAAAAAAATGCAGACTTTTATCATTCAGGGACTTCCAAAAACTTGTGCATTTCAGCTCCAGTCAAGTCGAAATGTCATCTCTTCTCTTCCCTGTGGTTGACCCAAACTTCATTGCAGGCCACATTGTTGTCTGCTATGCTCATCGTCCATCTGAGGTCTGCTTATTGAAACTTTCTCCATTGTCACCATCTCAGAATTGAATTTTTTTTTTTGCTGATGTTTTCATTCTTCATTTAGCAAAAGTGTATTAAGTACCTGCTTTCTGCTGGAAGCTGGGTGTGGAACTGGCAAGTTGTAGTGACAAGAAAATCTTCTGTTCTCATTGAGCTCACATCATGGAGAATAGAAACATTAATAAAATATGTATTTATTTTTTCAAATTGAAAAACATAAACCCTATATATTTATAGTGGACAACAGGATGTTTTGAAGTAATTATACATTGGAGAATGGCTAAATTAAGCTAATTAACATATGCATTACTTCACGTATTTATTTTCGTGTGTATGGTGAGAACACTTAAAAGTCTACCCTCTTAGCAAATCTTGAAAATCAAGCATACGATACATTGTTATTAACTATGGCACCAAGAATCTAAATCAGTTTGTTTAACAAATTTAGTAAATACTTATTATTTCCTATGTATTCCTCACTGTTCTAGATGTTACTAATAAAGTGTGAAGAAAAATGATAAAATACCTGTTCTCAAGGAGGTTACCTTGTAGTTGATATAAAATTATAAACACTGATACAAATGTGAAGAAATATTACAGAGTTCAGTTATGAAATATGCCAGGGAGATATACATCTGAATGACAGTTTGAGAAACGATCTCCTGAGTTGTGATGTCTAAGCTGAGCCCTGAAAGCTAAAGAGTCAGCTGGGCAAAGAGGATGAGCAGTGGAAAATATTTCAAATAGGGAAAAAACATTAAGAATCTGAGCTAGTTACCAAAGAATCATGAGAAAAGTGCTGAAATATAGAAATTCAAAGGTAATTAAAAGTACTAGTAATTAGTCCTAAATCCCTGACCAATTAAAATTTATTAAGTGACCATGGAGCTAGTTTCTCTTGAGACTATTTCCAATATCCAGTTTATGTTAAAAAACAAAACAAAACAAAACAATTGCTGTATTTGAAAATGAATATTCATTAGGGAATTCTTTTCAAGGATAGGAAATTATAGAAGATTAGATTTAGGATAAACTCAGTTATGTAGAAATATGTTAAAATTGGATTGCCAAGACACAAGCACAAATTCATCGACTAGTTTTGAACTTAGTGTACTTAAGATAGTTATTTGTGCACTATTGGCATATTTATTTATTTATTTTACAAAAGAAAATAGCAGGATTGAAAGATTTCTTTTTTCTATTGTTGGGCTTAAATGATTATTGCAGGTTAGGAAATCGGAAAGTTATATTCTAAGTCTGTAACTTTATTTTGTTGAATACATATTGATATGAATTTTCATGATGTAAACAATTATGAAGTGAAATAAATTTTCTAGTATTCTGATTATTCTTGAGGATAATACAAAATATAATAGTCTAATATAAAATATTCATAATGCTTTATAGGTATGGGATTTAATAGAATTAGCTAACGAGGATGGTAACAATTGTTAGATTAAAATGTGTTTGATTATCCTCTCTCTGTTTATGTATTCTAACTTCTTAGTTTTTCATATTACTTTTACTATAGTAATTTGTTCTTCCCTAATTACACAGGTTCATTTTTTTTCTTCTAAAAAAATCCAATGGCCTAGGATAAAACAAGGAATACTTACAATACAGATATAATCATTGATAGGGTGGAAAGCAAAATTTTCACCAAGGACAGTGCAGAAGATGACTTATTAACAAGGTTTCACATGCACTAAATGTCCTATCCACAGGTAGGTTTGTGACTTGGGTGCATTCAATCCTATTTCTTCACCTCCTTTTCCAGGATGGCCCAGGTGATTGTTGTCATTCAAACAAGTTCAGCCAAGGTTATTACTACATGTATAGATGTGGAGTGGGAAAGGGTCATTTTTTTTTTTTTTCTCTGTAGGTATCAGAAGCCTGGAGCTTCTCTTGACCATGTTTTTTTCTACTACATGAAGTGCATCTGCCTAAGAATAAGGTAATCACAAAAGAAGGCAGAGCTGAGTTAGTGAAGAATGGTATAGAGGCTGCAAGACTACATCTGAGCACTTGAAGCCAGAAGGGTTCAAAGTCAATTATGTCACTTTGGACTTGTCAATTCTGTAAGCCAACACAAATGTGTGTATTATATGTTTGTGCTTTATCTAGTTTAGATTGGGCTTCTGATAATGAAAAGCAAGCTGAAGAGATGTGACAGGTGATATCCATCAAATTTTACAGAAACAGATAATTTATATATTATTTAAGATCCTTGGGGACATAGATGTCTTCCCAATCCAACTGGACAGCAAAACTGCTGTAGTTTTCTCCACACATACACCATATTACGGAGATATTTTGCTTATAAATATAGACAAAAATATTAAAAATATTAAATATGAGTAAATAAAGCCCAATACCACAAAATAATTAAATAGTGCTAATGAATTTTTTCAGGAATTCATCAATAAGAATCTTATTAACATAGTTTTTCATATTCATATCCAAGGGAGACTTTTTGATCATCTTGATCAATATCAAGTTATATAAAATGCAACTTCATTCTAGATTATAAAATAGAATGAAAATATTTTCATTTTATAAGAAATATCTTTAATAGCTAACTTTATATTACATTTTAAAAAATTAGAAACATCTACAATCTATTTTGGAACAAGATATTAATTTATAAGTTATAGCACACTGAATTAGACACAAAACCATAAGTAGTAGAAAACATGAGAATGGGTACTGTTATTTTCAGACCACGTCATTACATAGATGAAAAGTATAAAATGGCCAAATCAAATAATATTTGTTTGATTGAAAAAGAAATACATAAATGAAAAGAGTCATTATTAAATAGTTGAAAAGTAGAATAAAAAAGATACAGCATTCACAATGAAATCTACTTCATGAATTTCTCAGGAATAAGATTTAAAAAAAATTTTCTGCTAGGTTGACTATTTCTACCTTACATTAAACTCCTTTATAGAACTTTCATCCCTGAACACAGATCATGGTAGACTAATTTTACTAATGACTTATGTTGATGGCCTCCCTCTATTCCATTGTATTTTGCACTATAACTTAGCAGTCGCCTTCCATCCTGACTTGGCTCAGTCATGTGTCTTGCTTGGGCCAAGAAGAAGTGAGTCAGTATGATATAATGTAGACTTGAGGGATTCTTACACATTAGGACTTATCCTTTTGTATCCTTGCTCTCTTTCTTCTCTTTGGTTCCAACCAAAGCCATCCTAGGCTATTCTAGGGTCATCTGACCCCCGGTACATGAAAGAACTCACCCAAGATCCTAGAGTTTTCCACCCACTTTGAAGCTAGCTGTAGGTATGTGATTGAGCTCAGCAGTGAGCAGAAAGCACTCTGACTTTCAGGCTCCTAAGTATAAGACTGAATTCTCAGTGTTTGGGTCACTGGGCTTTGTGGTGTTTTCTTATGCAGCAAGGGTTAATTTAAACACAGATAAATAGATTAGAAAACACAAACCTTTGGGTCCTTAGAGGAAAAGAGTGATTCTTTAATACGTGATAACTGGGGAACGTTTTTGAAAATAAATTGGCATGCTAATCAATCAAGTTAGAAACACATCTCACATCTTAAGCCATACTGAACTTCAGAAGAATAAAAAACGTTGTAAATAGAAAGAACATTCATTGTAAGCATGACCTTACATAGAAATTTTAATTAAAACTATTATATTTCATTAAGTAATGAAATAAAAAATCTTTTGCTTCATGAAATTCTTCTTAGGAAAAAACTTACCTGTGTTTTGGAGGACGCTCTGTGTAAAGCACTTTACCCACTAGACCTGAATATTCAGCCTGGCAAACACATTCCTAAGAATGAAGGAACTTGCCTTGCAGTAGTGTAGATAGCCTGAAAGATTACACAACACATGTTAATTGATTAGTTTTGGATGGTACAATTAAGATTTAATTTCTTTACATGACTTTGTGCGTTTCTTGCTTTTTTTTCTGTATTTTTTTCTTTCTATTTTTTGATAAATACCACTTTCATAATCATGCAGTTCTAAATATTTTGTACAGTACATTGTCATTTTCTCCTTAACCCACAGGTTATTTGTGAGTGAATTCTTTTTTTAGTTTCTTAACTTATGTTTTTTTGATAGGAAGAGCTTATTGACTTGTAAGTTTTTTAGAATGGGTTAGAGAACAATATGTATGATAATAACTTTGGGCCTCATTGAGACATGTAGTTGACTTAAAGCACATTATTACTATTTCTTTTTTTGGAAAGAGAGGTTATATAGGAGACTAGATCTCTATTAGCTCAAACTTATTAATCACACTCCTCAAAACTTCCTTACCTTCTCTATTTTTGTCTGCTTGGTCCAGGAGTTTCTGAGAGCCATGTGCCAATATATCCTGATAATGATTTTGGAGGTGTCAAACTCCCATTAAAGTTTTATCTATTTTAGCTATGTTTTTAGGGACATATGGATAATTGTTATATAGTCAACTTTCTCAGAAACTATGCAACACGTCCTCCTCTTTCCTCAACTCTTCAATACCCACTTCCTTATTCTCAGCTAATAGCTTACTGAGAAAATAGAGACAACCAGAAGAGGCTTTCCACATTCTTTCTCCATCAAATCTGCCAAACTAGCTGCTACCTGATGTCCATATTGTCATGATGAGTGATTGCCCATCTCTTCAAGAGCATAGTCATCCTTCTAGAGAACACAAAGATTTGCCCCTGCAATTGTCTCTTTCTCTCATCATTAATTTCTTCTTATAGTTCTATTTTCTTTACAACCTTCCATCTCCTGTTATTCTTCACATAAATTGCCTTCATTCAAATGAAACCAGTATGGCAGCCCCTCCTTTCTTGACCACATTGTATGAGATATCATGGGATCTTCCTTGGATTAGCCTTTTGCTGATTCCAAGAGCTGGGGTAGTTTGGACAGGGGTGAAGAGTAAAAATGCATCTGGTTTTTCACTTTCAGTTATTCCATGGCAGCGATCTTTCCTAAAACACAAAAAGGTAAACATACTTTGTCAATACAGGAATTAATTTTGTTTCTGCTGAAGACTGCTGGTTTATGTGAGGGATGCACATTCTTTCTGCGAATATAACTTCCTTGCAAAAATGGTGTAGTTGACACTGCTATGTAAATACACATTCTTTCTTGGCTTGATTTTTATTATAAAGGCTTATCATCTTAATTAACAAAGACACGACTGCCACGAAGGAAAGTTTTCTATTTCTATCTTAATAGAAGGATAGTCCCCATATGTATATGTGGGACTGGGAGCTGGGTGAAGAAAACGGGAGTTGAGGAATTTTCAGCTTACTTTGTCCTAACAGTAGGCTTATACATCTGTCTATTTCTAAAGGATTCAAGCTGCTTTTATAGTCTCACAGAAGCTGTTCTTCATCTCATCTGTTTTGAAGACCATGGTCACTGTTGATTTCTCCTCTCTGACTGATTATAAAGCAATGGGAGACTCATTAATCTGATGAGTTTTTGGGGTTCACCCAGTTCTCCTAGAAGTCCTGGTTGGATATAATGATGGAATTTCAGGTCATGCAGAATTGGGTACAAAATTTTATTTCTCCACTTACTGTCTGTGTGATTCGAGCAAAGTTATTTAGTCTCTGTCTCTGTTTATAAAAACAGGAAAATCTCATGGCTTGTAGGAGCATGATATTCCATAGGGTTTTTGTTAGGGATTACATGAAATAACAGACATAAAGTGCCTAGCACAGTGCTTGTCATGTACCCTATAGATGTTTCATTTTCTCCTGCTGAGTGTCTGTAGAGAGAAGAGCTGGAGCCCTCCCCCCACAGAATTATGTTAAGACCCCATTCGGGGGACTTGAAAAACATCTTAGCTTTTTCTATTTTTATTGTCCCCACACCGCCCTTGATATTCATGTCCCCTTTCACAAGTGATACAGTCAAGCCACACTTTTGTACAGCATATATAAAGTCTGTAACTTTATCCCAGTCCTTAAGCTAGCGGGGTGGGAATTACACTGGACACCCCACTCAGCACTTAGGGGATGTCTTTAAGACACTCACTTGAGTAGGACAACCTGCAAGACTGCACTAGGAGAGGAAGTTCTGTTTTGCATTTCCCTCAAGCAGACTCTGCCACGGTCTCATTTGTACATGATCTATATCCAAATTGTAACAGAGTACCTTTCCAGAAAATCCTTTTTTTCCCCTTTCCTTTAGAAAGGCTCATTTATCCCAAATTCCATCCCACATGCTTAGGCAACACTTGACTTGACTCGCAAGCCTGAAGAGACACTTGCACATAGTCATTGCATGTTCTCAGTTGACAGCTGGAGAGCCTCTCCTGCACAGCTGTTCCTTCTGTCACAGCCAATCCAGCTGGCAGGGGACAGCATGGCCCTTTCCTCCATCAAGTGCAGCACAGGGGCTGTCTTTCCTAGTTGCTTGCCCTACATAGGACTGCTTGTCTGCTAACCAGAGACAAAGGATAAAGTGATTTCACTCCATCTTAGACACAGAAAGGATTTTACAGAGAAAATGAAGACAACCAATATTCTTTCATGTCTGCTTTGGAAGTAGTCACTAATTTCAGCAGTTAATATTAACAGGAATATCTTAACAGCTAGTAACCATTATTGGTTACAGCACAGAATATTGTTAGGGTTATAATTGCTTTTTTAGAGCAGAGGTGTGGGTTGACTTCCAGTCTTAAGAATTAGCAATATACTTTTCTGACAATATCTGCGACTCCCAACCCAACAGAGATTCCAATTATTAATAGTTATGGTGTGCTCATTTTCACTAGACTTCTGGCATGTGATAACACTTATATTTTATGCCTGTTTGGGAAAGGATATTAACACTTTTTAATTATTTTTGTTGTATTAGTTTTCTGTGGCTATTGTAACAAGTTATCACAGGCTTGGTGGGTTAAAATAACAAAAATTTATTCTCTCACAGTTTTGGAGGCCAGAAGTCTGAAGTGAAGGTGTTGGCAGGGCCATGCCCCTTCCAGAGGCTTTAGAGGAGGATCCTTCCTTGTCTCTTCCAGTTTCTGGGGGCTGCTGGCATTCCTTGGCTTCTGGCCACGTCACTGGAATCTCTGTTTCCATTTTCACAATGCTTGTGTGTGTGTGAGAGAGATCCCCCTTTCTTTCCTGTAAGAATGTGTGTAATAGCATTTAGGAATCTCCCAGGTAATCTAACACAGCATCTCAACATCTTTATGTTAACTGCATCTGCATAGTCCAAATTTCTAAATAAGGTGACATCATTTCCAGGTTTCAGGGATTAGGACTTAACATTTTGGAGACCACTGTTCAGTCAGTATACTTGGTAAGCAACACTGTCAATTGATGGTAAATATGATATGTATGATTTTAAATACGGTGGTATTTGAAGAAAAGGGATTTAAAAATTAATTTATTTACTTATTTTGGACACTTTTTAAATTTAATTTTTTCCTTGTCGCTGACACATAATAATTGTACATATTTATGGGGTACGAGGTAATGTTTCACTGCATATATACATAGGACAATTGTCAAATTATGATGGTTACCATACATAAATAAATTTAAAATATATCCTAAGGTAAATAGCAAAAATGTGTACAAGAGCAAGAGAAAAATAAATTTGTGAATGAGGTTGTGAGGAATGGCAAGGCGAACAGACAGAAGAGAAAGGAGAAGCCAAGAAACTGGCTTCTGAAAGCATTTGAATAATTCTCATTGCTAAGGAAACCACAATATCCTGTCTCTATCTCAGCTCTGAACAGCTGCTTTACTTATAATTTGGCTTCACTGAAGGACTTTAATTGCTAGGTGAAGAAAAGCCAGAGTACCAAAGTTAGAATGGAAAGAAAAATTATGGTGATACAAAATGACATAAAAACAAATTATTTAAGATAATTCGTAAAGCTGGTGCTTTTAAAAAGGAGGTTATTGCTCCTCTCTTTCTTCCTACAAGTACCCTAAGGATGGTGACAAAGTTATTGAAAGTGATTGCTTAAAAGCAGTGCTTTTAACCTTTCTACAGATGAAAAAACATGAGGTGATAATGTTAACTCATTTTCATCAGCTGGAACTGTCTGTATCAAATGGATATTTTGCTTCTTCACCCTCTTTCCCTTCTGTTAAGTATTTTATTAAAGGAAGTCAAAATGAATGGATTGCTGAGGAACCTCAAAGTGCCTCCATGAATGAGAAGAAAGCCTCAAAGTTTGCTAGCGCTAGCTCTACGGGAATGTAGTTTTATCTTGGGCTTTTTCATGTAGAGTTCTATCAAGAGAATCTTCTCTTCCATTCTCCTTTTTCATTTTCCTCTTTGATTGCACAGAAGAGACCAACAGCTTTCCTCCTCCTCCGCTGCTCCAACACCAGTGGGAAGTTTGAGCCTCTCTTTTCCATTCTATTTTTCTGCCAAAAATTATTTTTTCTATTTAAATAATTGTTACAAAATAGAGGGTAGTTATGGAAATTAATAATTGCAAGTTATTTAAGTATGTTTTTGTGCATAGATAATACCAAACAAAAATTCAGAATTACTTTATCTTTTACTTAGTGAAAACGCAGGATGCTCTGGCAGAAATAATCATCAAGTAATACTTTCAGCATCAACTTAAAAATGTCTCTAGATCAATAGCATCCAATAGAATCTATAATAAGAGAAATGCTCACATTCTGTGTTGCCCTATATGGTAGCTACAAGCTGCCAGTTGCGATTAAGCACTTGAAATGTGGCTGATATGACTGAGAAAAGGAATTCTGAATTTCATTTAATTTTAGCACATTAAATTTAAATAGCCATGTGTAGCTAGTGGTTACTGTATTGGACTGTGAGGCTGTAGATGGCTTGCACTGGCATTATTTTCCTCATTCTTATTCCACAATATTTCTGGCTATGTTGCTGCTTTTCACCCAGTGAGGGTAAGCTACATCAAAAGATAGTTTTGCACTTAGAAAAAAAATGTTAAATCCTGAACAAACTCAAAGTGCATTTGGAAAGAACACTAGGATAATTCAGTGCACATACTTGACTTGGTAGTAATTTAGGTGATACGTGGTGGGGAAAATGTTGTAACAATATTATAGACACAATGTTATCATTTTATTTCAGTTAATACCTGCCTACTCATATACAGTTCATACATCCTGAAGATTAAAGTTGGCTTTTCAGTATCTCAAGTTTGTCCTTGACTGTGGGTTACCTAAATCGCAACCCTTAGGAAAAGGACAGATATAGGCTAAACACATAATCTTAAGTCATGCTCTTGCGTAAGAGGGTAGGATGAAAGTAAGTGCTAGAATATTTGGAAAATTACATGCCCTAGGAAAAACACGTCTCTATCTCATCATTTCAAGAGCTACTGAAATCTCATTCTGTTGCAAAATCTGCCCAGATCTGCTGGAAATCCAGACAAGAAGTGTGCCAATTTAACCTGTACTTGCTCTCAGCCCCCAGTCCCTATGTAGATATTCATCTGATTAGGAATCGTTCTCCTTCAAAGTTACTAAAAACTGCCTTTGATATTGAAATGTTATTGCCCTTCTGGTATTATGAAGAATAACAGTATAATACAAGAAGGGCAATAACATATGAATATATTCTTTATAAGTAAAACAAACTGATATATCATAGACTGCAAACTTCTAGGGGGCAGGGATTTTGTCTTCCTCATTATTGAAATTCATTATCAACTTTAGCATCACAAAGGTTTACACACTAAAAAAAAATCCTTTCTGCTCTTGCTGCCGTATAAATGAATAGAGCTCCAAGCTGCAGCAGAAGCATCATTTCTTCTTTTACAACTGATATCCATTCAATAATCGAGTCCAGCATGACTCGGAAAAATGTTAAATATTTTGGAAGTTGAGAGTGAGGAAAATAAAAGAAAGAATCTGGTGTATAGCAAGGAGCGCAGTTGCTTCTGGAAACTTGCAGAGCCTGGAAACGGGGTGTACTTTGCAGAGAGGTGAATGGGGAGAGGGGGACAACAGAGGAGAAAATGTGGCCCCTTCATGTTTTTCCTTTCAAATCATCTTGCTGTTAAGCAATAAAAAAAATCTAAATTTCCTAATCTGAGTTCAATGGCTTACCATGGTATATTCCTGCTTGGTTCATTTTCACTGTGTATTATAAAATGGACACTGCGTGTTGGTTATTTTAAATTGTGAATATGATGCTGGAGAGTGAAAAATAAGAACAACCGGCGTGCCTGGTTTTCCAAACCAAACAGAGCTCCTACCCCCTTTTTAATATCTGATAAGTCACTCCGGTGTCCCCTCGTCCCCATCCACTCTGTGATGGAATCCCTATGTCTGACTATGGAAATCCTAAGATTTGAGGTGCCATATATCAGGATGCTTGAGCTTTGGCAATTAGCTGTTGGTTCCCACGTGTTGATTATTAAAAGAAGTGAAAATGAGTGTTAATTGCCACTCCATTTAAGAGTTCTAAAAATAACTAATGAAAGTCTTTTCCATAAAGAATATAATGAGATTACCAATTAATTTTATGAAAGCCCTACAGAGGCTGCCATATGATTCCTTGAACTGTTTTGTCCTGGTAATGAGGGTGATTTCTCTTTAAAACTCAGCATTTGTGTCAGAAAAAAAAAAAAAAAAAAAAAAAAAAAAGACAATATCCTGAGTTTATTTAAAAAGTAAAGAATGCTAATATCCAAGTGAATTAATAGAAATCCTGAAGAAAAGGTTCATTTCCAATTAGTACAGCAGAGAAAAGCCACAAAGTCCAATTAAACTCAGCTTTCGATTTTTCATTACCGCATATATGTATGTTTATGTAAATATCTCTGTGTGTGTGTGTGTGTGTGTGTATGTGTGTGTGTAATACTAGTTTTCTAGGGCTGCCGTAACCAAATACCACAGAGTGAGTGACTTAAAAAACAGAAATTTGTTTTCTCACAATTCTGGCAGCTGAAAGTTCCAGATAAAAGTGTTGACTGGGTTGGTTTCTGAAGCCTCTTGCCTTAGCTTGTAGATAGCTGTCTTCTCCCTTTGTTTCCAACATGGTCTTCTCTCTGTTCGTGTCTGTGTTCTAATCTCCTCCTGTTGTAATGACACCCAGTCACAATGGATTAGGATTCATCCTGAGGACCTCGTTTTAACTTAATCACCTTTATAAAGACCTTGTCTCCGAATATAGTCACACTCTGAGGTCCTGGGGATTAAGACTTCAAGGTATACATTTTAGGGAGATGCAGTTCAGCCCATAACATAAAGATCCTCAAAACTCACTTATCTTGAATTCTTTTTGCTTCCTTAAGAACTTGCTTATTATTTTGTAAGGTGCAATATAAGTAAATGGGACAAAATTGTAAAAGGCATAAAGTACCTGGAGTCTCTTTCAAAGACCACCAGCACCCATCCGCAGAAGCCGCCACTGTTATCAGTCACTTATTTAATATTCCAAGCGATGTCTGTGTGTGTCCATGTATTATTAGGTAGAAACAAGCAGGATGCAGAGGAGTGTGCACAGTGTTTCTGTTTGTATTTTAAAAATAAAACACCGACAAGTATATATGTATCTGTGTTTATGTATATGTTGAATTAAGTTGCCGTGGTTTTATAATTTAAAACAATTTAAATGTTCAGCGCATTTGGAATTTACTTATGTTTAGGCATAGTTTGGACCCCACTGACGTGTATATTTCCAAGTATTTATCTCACTGTCTCGAAACTGCTTGAGTAATCTATCTTTCCTCCATCATTTGGGATTCTACCTTTATCATGTACTGAGTCCCTGTATGTGTTTGGTTCTTTTTATGAACTTTTTCTTCCAATTTGTGGAGAGACATTTGTCCCCTGCTATCCCCGATAGCTCTCTCTGCATGGCCTGACGGCACAGTAGCGGAGACCTGTGGCTTCTCTTCCTCCTGATAAGAAGGGTTCACTTGGTTTCAACTTTCCACAAGGTCTTCGGGTGCTTCTAGCACAATTGTGCAGCTTCTTTGGCCAGACAGCATCTACATTAACCTACAAGAATGAGAGCAGCAGGCTGGTAAGGTCTTACTGCCAGAGCACATTCCACGATAAAAGTGTGACTTGCCCAGCCCAAGTGTGTGTCTCCAGGGGATTGGGAGAGATGGGAAACATCTGTGTTCTCTTCCTGTGGTTCCCACTCACACTCTGTGACGTTTGTAGCAATAGCCCCAGACCTTCTCCCGACACCGTTGATTTCAAATAAGATTAGGAATTTTGTAGCTTTATATTTGAGTATGTTCTAAAGTTAGTCTTCCCCTTATTATTCTATTTTTCAGATTTTCCTATTTTCACTTATTTTCTTCTATAGTTCCAAGAATGTTAACTTCTAAAATAGTCTCTCTTTATAGAGTAGATGTTTATTCTCTCTGTTTATGAGACAGCTTAAGGGTTTGAGACTGACTCTCACTATGAGAAAAATAAAAACAAGAGGCTGGGACTACCTCTGCTTGATAATGGAGTAAAGACGCCTGCGTGGAGAGACATTGACTCTTCTGTAGATAACAGTGCAGTGATATGGATGTCTGGGGACCAGATGTGACTCCTGTGAAAGGGAGATAGCAGGAAGTTATCTTGAAAGGAATCTCACTGAACAGCACTGCTTGGAGGGAAGATGTGACCCTAAGATGGGGTGGGTCGCCAGGGCTCACCACCAGAGGAAGTGGTCATTAAGTTGACAGTCAGAGGCAAGGCACTGCCCTCACGAAGAGGATGTGCCTGCAATGAGGTTTTCTGTTTCCTCATTCCAAGTCCATTTGCAGCTCTTCACCCTCAGCGCCTATATGCTGTATTACTGTGCATTGAGAGAACCAGGGCAACAGTCTTAATTGCATTTGTAGAATTGCATTTAGGAGTTGGTGCCCTGTCAATTCGCTCTTACATGAGATATTCTCACACGTTCATAGATCATCCACTAGTGGAATCAGTTATCTGATGTTCCCTACTTTTACTCAAGATGCACACACCATCATTGACTGCCTTCTGTGAGTGTGGAGAGCTACAGACAGAAGGATCAGGAAAGCGGACAAAGGTCCTTTAGCAAACAAATACTGTCGTAATCTAGGCATTTGTAGGCCTTAAGTTGTAAAATTTGAAACGGTGGTAATTATGTTGTTCAAATATTTATTATTTTTAAAACTTGACTGACTTATCAATTACTAAGACCCATGTTAAAAACTACACTATGATAGTGAATTTGTCAATTTAGCTTTGCATTTTTGCAATACAAATGACCAAATTGCCCAAAGATATAGAAAGTATACAGAAACTGATATTTTAGAAAAATTATTTCTACAAAGGAACAATAGCCAATTATGGCAGTGTTTTAAAAATTATTCTGAGGCTGGGCACAGTGGCCCTTTCCTGTAATCCCAGCACTTTGGGAGGCTGAGCCAGGCGGATCACCTGAAGTCAGGAGTTTGAGACCAGCCTGGCTAACATGGTGAAACCCTGTTTCTACTAAAAATACAAAAAATTAGCCGGGTGTGGTGGTGGGCACCTGTAATCCCAGCTACTCGGGAGGCTGAGGCAGGACAATCGTTTGAACCTGGGAGGCGGAGGTTGCAGTGAGCTGAGATCGCACCATTGCACTCCAGTTTGGACAACAAGAGCGAAACTCTATCTCAAAAAAAAAATTATTCTGGAAATGAAAAAAATAATGAACATTTAAAAATCTTTTTATGAAATTAGATAAGATTGATACCGAAGCATAAAGATAAGGTAATACAAACAAAAGAAAACACAGACAAAACTATAGTTCCATTTAATTATAAATATTAAGGTTAAAAAATTCTAAATTTAGCAAACAGTGCATCAACATATTAAAAGACGATTTCATCATAAATACATCCATTATAGAACTAATAAGATAGTTCAACATTAGGAAATAAATGAATAAAATTCATATTGACAGAAAAGATAGAAAAAACAGAGATAAGTTAACATTTACTAAAAAAGGAATGCATATGTACATGATACTTCACAGTTTAATATGTTAGTTGTATACCTGTCTATTCTCTATCTAAATTTATATTTGCTTTGCGTTTTACTGAATGGACTAAACTCAAAGAGATACGAGTAGCAGATGTGTTTGTCTTTTTGCCCTGAAACATTTTCTGCCTGTTTCTCCCTTCACCATTTCTTTAATAGTATTTGAGGCCAATCCATCCACTTAGAGGTATTAAGGTTTCCAATCAGGTTCAAGCCCACATCTGATGGAAACCTTCTCCTTCTCTCTAGCTCAAGCCCCCACTATCATTAGTGGGCCTGCAGCAGAGAAGGGTGGGAGAAAGTTGGTTTATTCTTCTATTCTTCCTTGCTTTTCACTTCCACTTTCTCATCATTTCGATGCTTCCAAGTTTCTCTTTCTTCCTTGGTTACCAAATCCAGGGCATCCAAGTTGAGCTCTCCCAGGAACTCTTTTACCGGTTGACTTCGGTGCACTGGTGTGGAAATATACTTCCCAGCAGCTCCGCTTCCCAGCAGCTCCGCTTCCCAGCAGTTCTGCAAACATCAAGCCAGGGAGGGAGGGGTTAACTTCTCCTTCTTACCGAAAACTGCCATCTCTTGAAGCAGATCTCTTGGAGAACCCTCTTTTGGTGCTCACTGTGAGCAGGGGGCAGCATCTCTCCTCTTTTCTTCATTCATAGGCCAAAAACCTACTTCCAGCACAGGTTCTTTCTTCTAGATATACTCCAATCTTCTGCTGATATGGGCTGGATGGTGTGACAACTGGTTGCCATTGCTGGACAATCCCTGGAAAGATAGGAGTGACAACTTCATGATCACTCCCTAGAATGCAGAATTCCTACCTACTCCTCTGCTTTGAGGTTTAGATAAAATTTTAAGAACAAGAAATTTATCATTATACAACTTATTAGGTATGTAGAGTCCTGGGTTTTCTAGAGTTTAAATCCTCATCTGTGGGCTGTTTTCTAGTTTCTGAACAAAATTTGGGGCATGCAACTTCATAATTTTTTTGTCATTTAAAGATGGTTTTGGCATAGTTTCATAATTACATAAATTTTATAGTATCACAATTTTAGCCTTGTCTCATTCAAAGCTTCCCTCAGGCCCAGCACAGTGGCTCATGCCTATAATCTCAGCACTTTGGGAAGCCAAGGTGAAAGGATCGCCTGAGACCAAGAGTTATAGACCAGTCTGGGCAACGTGGTGAAAACTTGTCTCTATAAAAATTTTAAAAATTAGCTGGACGTGGTGGTGCATACCTGTAATCTCAGCTACTTGGGAGGTTGAGGTGGGAGGATTACCTGAACCTGGAGTGGTCAAGGCTGCAGGAAGCCATAATTGAGTCACTGCACTCCAGCCTGGGAGACAGAGTAAGACCCTGTCTCGAAAAAATAAAAATCAAAAGATAAAATAAAGCTTCCCTCGTCTACAGTGTGAACACATTTAGAACTCATACTTCCATGCTATGCAAAATGGTGGGAAGTCAGTCTTCCCCAGTTGCTGACCTCTCTCCTCACTTTGCTAAAGCAGGCTGCTTTAATCAAGATGGTAAGTACATACCATAAAAGGTAACAATCTTTGAGTGGCCTCTCATAAGAGGCAGTCTCCTGAGACAAGAGGACCCCCAGTGCTAAGATCATGTGGGACGGACTCTAGAGCCTGGAGCCTGAGGGCAAGTCCCAAGAGGACAGCTGGAGCATGTCCTGCTCACATTATGGACAAATGCATAAAACAGAGAAATCTCTGGAGAGATCTACAAAGACTGAAATTTAGTTTGAAATAATTAACACAATATTACTTTTAACTGCTATGTGTTATGAAGTTGAAGAATTAAAACTAATCATAACTCAAAAATAGTTTTGAAATTTAGAAACTATTTTGAACTAAATGATAGCAAAAATATATATCAAATCATATGGGCACAGCTAAAGTAGTACTTACAAAAAAATTGTGGAGCTTCCTTTCCCTCCCCTTCCCTCTCCTCCCCTTCCCTCCCTTCCCCTGACCTCCCCTCCTCTCCTGTCCCCTTCCTTTCCGTTCCCTTCCCTTCCCTTTCCTTTCCTTCCCTTCCCTTCCCCTCCCCTCCCTCCCCCTTCCCCTCCCCTCCCTCCCCCTTCCCTCCCCTCCCCTCCCCTCCCCTCCCCTCCCCTTTACTTCCCTTCCCTTCCCTTCCCTTTTTTGACAGGGTCTCACTCTGTCACCCAGGCTGGATTGGTGCAGTGGTGCGATCACAGCTCACTGCAGCCTCGACCTCCTGGGCTCAAGGGATCCTCTTGCCTCAGCCTCCTGAGCAGCTGGGACTACAGATGTGTGCCATCATACCCAGCAAAAACTTTTTAGTCTTAAATTCTTATTTTAGGAAAAGACTTCTTAAGGATAGAAGAATGCAAAAGAACTAATGATGATGAAGTCATAATTGAGAGGATCGAAAAGGCACAAGAATCTTTTAAAGAAAAATCTTTTCGACGAACTTTTGACAAAATTGATCAAGATAACAAGAAAACAGTCAGAAATACTTTGTTAAGAAATGATTAAGGGGGCACAATTTAGCTACAGTGCATATTAAAAAGAGAACGTAGAATATCATAATAATTTGGTTGGCTGAAATCTGAAAACTTAGGATAAGTGAACATATTTGTAGAAAAATTACTACCAAAACTGAATTTGGAATAAATAGGAAGTTGAATCATCTTATATCATTAAAGAAGCTAAATTATTAGTAACAATCTTTGCATTTACATAAACACATATTCATATGAATAAGACGAAAACAACACATGGCAAGGACGATTTTATAGATAAGTTACTCCAAACTGTCAAAGAATAGGTAATTATGATTTTAAAATCCAAACATTGTATGTTCTCACTCATAAGGAGGAGCTAAGTTAGGAGGATACAAAGGCATAAGAATGACACAATGGACTTTGGGAACTCAGGGGAAATGGTGAGGTGGGGTGAAGGATAAAAGACTCCACATTGAGTACAGTATACACTGCTTGGGTGATGGGTACACCAAAATCTCAGAAATCATCACTAAAGAACTTATTCATTTAATCAGACAATTCCTGTTCCCCAAAAACCTATTGAAATACAAAAAGAAAACTTGAAAAAAACAAAAACAAACCACCATGTTGTAAAAAAAAAAAAAAAAAAAAAAGTAGAAGTACAAATTGTGTGTCTCTCTTCCACATGCAAACAAAAGTGACATCACACTGGTACCCTTAAATCAGACATGATGGAATAATTATACCACAGAAATAGGCAAAGTTTATAAGTCAGAGTTTTGAAGACAGTCAGTTAATTATTTACCTGTATGCCATTGGGTGGGAGAACTTACCTTATTTTGGATTATATTCTAATCAAAACAATATGATGCTCACACAGAAATGAACAAGTATATAAATGGAACAGAATATAGGGACCAACAGTAGATATAAATATATATGAGAAATGAATGACAAGGTTGGTATTACAATTCAGTTGCAAAAGAATGGCTTATTAAGTAGATGATGTTAATGTAACTAGCAATTCTTCAACAAAATCAGAGATACACTCTCAGCTTACATTACATAGAAAATAAGTCCTAGTTAAACTAACCACTGATACAAAATGAAATGATAAATATTTTAAAAGAAAATTTGTGAGGTACTTGTTTATGATTTGATTGAAAGAGTAAAGAAATTAAGGAAGAAAAATTTTACCAACCCCTAATTTTAGAATGTGTATGGCAAAAGTCAGCTAAGAAATCTTAAAAAAAAGTAGAAAAAGTATTTGTAACAAACATTTATTATCCCTAGCATAAATTCTTCCTAGAAATGTATAATTAAAAAATGAAGGCCAGGGGCAGTGGCTCACCTTGTAATTCTATCACTTTGGGAGGTTGAGGCAGGAGGATCCCTTGAGGCCAGGGGTTCCAGACTAGCCTGGGCAACACAGCAAGATCCCATCTCTAAAAAATAAAACAAAACAGACAAACAAAAAACAATCCTAGAGTAAAAAGCAAACATAAATAGGCGTGACAAAAGAAAAACTGCAAATACCTAATAAGATTATGAAGATGTACATAATTCTAATGTAGTCCGAGAAATGAAATGAAAGCAACTGTTCTATATTATTTTTACCATTCAACCAAAATAAAAGGAACACATAAGATCAAGGCCAGTGAGATGTAGGGAAACTAGCTTCTGCAAGTATTATAGCATTAAATTTCTCCAGCTTTTTTTAAAGAAAACATTTGGCAATAGTTACTAAAAGTAAGAAAACACAACAGCACACATGCATGTTTTTAGGAGGCAATTTTCTATGGGTCTCCCATATTTCTTTACTTCTTGAAAGCAGACACACTGATTGCCTTTGTTCTGAACTATATTTTCAAAAATACTCGTATCATGAAGAACCTTGGAAGACAGAGCTGGTATCTCCATCTGGAGCAAAAAGCAGGTGCGTTTACTGCTAATTATGAGAGACCCACGTTTCCTTTATTTTTTTTTCTTTCTTATTTATTTATTTATTTATTTATTTATTTATTTAGACAGTGTCTAGCTGTTACCCAGGCTGGAATGCAATGACGCAATCTCTGCTCACTGCAACTACCACCACCCGGTTCAAGCGATTCTCCTCTCTCAGCCTCCTGAGTAGCTGGGATTACAGGTATGCGCCACCACGCCTGGCTAATCTTTGTATTTTTAGTACAGACGGGGTTTCACCATGTTGATCAGGCTGGTCTCAAACTTTTGACCTCATGATCCGCCCACCTTGGCCTCCCAAAGTGCTGGGATTACAGGCATGAGCCACTGTGCCTGGTCACAAGTTTCTGAAGTTTAGTTTCCTGTGTTGTAACCAAACCCACTGTGAGTGCCTGGCCCTTTCTGCAGCACACTATGGGAATTGCAACTTGAGGAACTGGTGGAAATGCGATTGCTACGAGTAATAAACCATTGTTTTTCTCTCACCCTTGAATCTCACGTCATCTGCCAACATTCATGAAATTGTCTCAGGCTACCTTGTTAGCTTGCAGGAAGGGAGAAAATCTGAATTTTCACAGTTCTTGACAGTTTTGGCCCAACAATCATGTTTTTTTAGAATCTATGCTATGGACATAAAAATAATAAGGCATACAAATATAATAAGAAGAAAAAGGGTCAAATCACTAGAAACAATCTGGACGTGCATCCATATTGAAATGAAACCATTTGTACTCTACTTATTAAATATTATGAAGCATAACAAATGAAGTTGAATTTATATCTTTTGAAATTTAGCGTAACTATTCACATAAGAAAAATTAATTGTAAAAACAAGTTGGGATCAATGTGTTTGATTCCATTTTTTGCAAATTAAAACAAAATGGAACTTATCTAAGTGTTTGAACACAGAAAGAGGTCTAGAATTTCTTATCCCTGATTTATTGAAGGGAAAGCCCTTTCTAAATTCTACCAGTGATTTTCTATGAATGTTTCAATTTTCTGGCTGGAAGCAGCTTGCCCTGGGAGTTCCAACTGGAAATCTCCAAGCCAAGACCATGTCCATAAGGCTGTTTGCATTAGGTGGAGCCAGGCTGAAGCTTTGTACCAGCTAAGACAATAGGTCTGGCATCTTTGTAAGAAATTTGGTGTCCAATTAAGAGTCAAATTCCTGGCGTTTCCAAGGAAGCTTAAAACATTTTCTCAGTTGAGTTAACTGGGATAACATTGCACGAATTTGGTTTTCTGCCTGGAACATCCAGGACCAAACCAGGCATTCCCCTAAACTGAAATTCCAACTTTAGTGTGGTCTTCACACACTCCCCTTTTATTTTCTGGTGGTGGCCCAAAACCATCCCTGCTCATACAGGGCCCAGATTTTCCCTTTCTTCAGAATTTAGGAAGACTTGGTGCAAATACATAAGCAGCTCAGATTGAGGCTGGTAATTTAAATCTGAAATCTAGCTGGGTACGACACCTTGGCTTTAAATCTTGGCTTCAAACCTTGGCTTTAACTCCCATTACCACCCTCAAATGTAACACTTTGAAATGCTGACCTGGGTAACTCAACCCCGCTGTTGAAAGGGAAATGTCCTGAAAAGCAAGAGTAATTTCAAAATCATACAATAATGGGAACACTTGGTCCTCAACAGGGCTTAAAAGCTCCCTGAATTTCCTTTTCTGTCCACCTGACTCACCCCAAAGCTGCTCCCATGCCCGCCATTCTCCAGGCCACAATTTTTCTGTAATCTTTGTGAATCTCACATTTTCCTCATACCCTTTAGCCTTCCTCCAATTCTTTCTCACAAAAGCCAAAACACCAAGTCTAATAAGGAAGGTCCTCCATAAAGCAGAGGGGGTAGAAAAGAGGCCCAAATGGGACAACTTAGAAGATCCTTTATGAGGGTAGGGCAAAGGAAGGCCAGGAGGACTTGTAAGTTAATGATTTTTATGCTGACAAAGGGACAATTAAATATTCATCTTTTTAATATTAAACAGAGAGTATAATTACATGATCAATCTTAAAGTCTGTGGATTTCAAACCACTGGCAGATTCCTAGGTCATCCAAATATCTGTGTCTATTGCTCACCTAGACTACAGACAAAGCTTGTATATTCCTGAGTAAGAGAAACCATTTCTCTTAAGCCGCCAGCCATAGGTATTCATTACCCTCATTCCTCCATTAATACTTGTTTGATGAACAGATTCTGGAACTTCAGTTTCCATTGACACAAGGTAGCTATTGACAGAAGTGCTTAGAATAAAGTACTTTACATTCAATATAAAATCAGTAGATATAAAGGGGTAACCTTAGAAAACTCACAGAAGTGGTGCATTCTGGGTTTTTTTCTTCCATATATACTTTTTTGGGAAGAAAGATAAGTGAACTATTTTTGACTTCAGAAATAAACTCCAATTATCATAATCAGATGACCAAGTAATGGAAACTACTAAATCCCTTCTCAGTCCTGCAGTTTCACACTCAATAGGAGATTGCAAAGCGCTGAAACATTCATTAGAGTCAGTCAATGCACATCAATGAGGCTTCCACCCAAAGAAAGAGAACTCTGAAAGCAACCGGGTGTACGGTGAAGGGAGCCATGGATAATTCACAGAACTTTAATTTTGTTTGTAAACAAAAACTAGAAATGGTGTCATAGTAGTTTTCTACTTACAGAAAGATAAATCAACAGACGAGAATAGCAGGAAAACCAACAGAGTGGGTCTGGTGGAGACATCCTGTAACATAAAAGACAAAGGTTATAGCAGAGAAAGGATATCCTGTAGAAAACATTTAGAAGATGGCCTCTTTTTCTATTAACTAAATTCAGAAAAACATAAACTATCTGGAATGAGAAATAAAAGACAAGATAAAACAAAAAGATGAAAGAGGAGCTAAGAGGCGTATACAAAATTAACAGAAAAGCGAGTGAAGTGAAAAAGGTGTGTTTAAATGAATACACTTACAGAGTTTCCATATACACCTTGTTATGCACCGAATTATGTGACCCTAAAGTTCTTATGCTGAGGCTCTAACCTCAAATGCGACTGTATTTGGGGACAGTGTCTTGAAGGAGGTAATAAAGGCCTCCCCCATAGGGTGGATCCTAATCCAAAAGGCTGGTGTCCTTGTAAGAATAGGAAGAGATACCAGGAGTGAGCACACGCAAAGAGGCCACAGGAGGACACAGGGAGAAGGTGATGTCTACAAGCCAAGGAGAGAGTCTGCACCAGAAACCAACCCTGCCAGCAGTTTGATCTTGGACTTCAGCCTCCAGAACTGTGAGAAAATAAACGTCTGTTGTTTAAGTCCTCCAGCATTTTGATATGATATAACCCTAGTAGACTAATACATACCTCAAGCAGTGACAGGCAGAACTGAAACTGGAGAAAGTTAAAAGACTAATATGGAGGCCAGTTGTGGTGGCTCACGCCCTGTAATCCCAGCATTTTGGGAGGCCCAGGCGGGCAGATCACCTGAGGTCAGGAGTTCAAGATCAGCCTGGCCAACATGGTGAAACCCCGTCTCTACTAAAAATACAAAAATTAGTTGGGCGTTGTGGTGCATGCCTGTAGTCCCAGCTACTTGGGAGGCTGAGACAGGAGAATCGCTTGAATCCAGGAGGTGGAGGTTGCAGTGAGCGGAGATCGCTCCTGTGCACTCCAGCCTGGGTGACAGAGCAAGACTCTGTCTAAAAAAAAAAAGAAAGAAAGAAAGACTATATGGAAGAATCATAACTTCAGAATCTTTTTCAGAATGAGGAGAAAAATAAAAACCAAGCAACAGAAGGGAGCAGGGAGATGTAAGACTTGGATGACAGAGAATAGGGATTCAATTTATAGATATTGGGTATATTTTTTGATAGGAAAAATATAACAATAAAAATTTTAAAGGATTCATTTAAACCTCAAATATTACAAATAAAAATGGGTCCTTATAAGCAAGCATATTTAATTATAAGAGACCAATACTTCCATGTAGTATGACAGTATTATACAATTTCAAGATTAAGAAAAGAATCTTGTGGTTTCCAATGTGCCAAGATGTCTGGGGGTATTGCCATAAACTGACACAATGGGATGTTTGATGTTTTCAGTTATTGAGAGAAACAGAAGAATACAGGACATCTTTTGTATATGTGCAATTACTAGCTTAAGGTAGTTCATAATTTTGATTGTACTTCATTTCTTTCTATGATGTCACATTTTTGCGAAACTGGATTTTTGATGGGTGTTTTGATAAAAAAGCACATCCTATATGAAAATCGATGTGTAACAAGAAATGAGGCTGGAGGTGTCCAATCTGCTTTTGAGGTTTGAGAAGTTATGGCTGTGATGAGTAGGCACACATGCTTCATTAATATGTAATTGTGGTTATTGAATAGTTTAAGAGTAGTTATTAGGTAATACTACATTATTTAAGGGTGCCATGAACCAAGGAAGTTTGGGAACCTCCAATTAAGCAGAAGGGCATTTGAGCAGGAAAAAAAAAGAGAATACAAAACTATTTTTTATAAAAATAATAAAACTTAGCTTGTCTCAGTCTTATTCCACAAAAGTAAACCCCAGATGGCTAAAGAAGTTTTTGTTAATATGTAGCCAAATTGATCTCATTCATTTTCAGTTTTTTTGGTGAGAGTATGTTCATGGTATACATTTTCTTAGTTCTGAATGTCTGCTATTGCCTTTTAGATAAAAAGACTTACTAAAAGATATGAACAGAAGAGGTATTTAAACTAAAAAAGAAATAAATCAAAATTACTAAGCTGTAGGTGAGATCATAATACAAACTTATCTAAGGCATTTATTTATATATATATGGTTTCAAATCCATTTAAAGGATAAATAGGCTATTTAGAAAGAAGACAAAACATTTAAAATACCTTTTTCTTTTGAGACAGGGCGGAGTGTAGTTTTACGACTTCAGCTCACTGCAACCTCTGCTTCTGCCTCCTGGGCTTAAGCAATGGTCCTTCCACCTCAGCCTTTTGTGTAGCTGGGACTAGAGGCACATGCCATACACCACCATCCTGGGATAAATTGTGTAGTTTTTGTAGAGACGGGGTTTTGATATGTTGCCCAGGCTGGTCTCATACTCCTGAGCTCAAGTGATCCACTCCCCTTGGCCTCCCAAAGTGCTGGGATTACAGGCGTGAGTCACCGTGCCTAGATTTAAAATACATTTTAATAATAAAAATGTGCATCTACAACCCTACTTTTTCAGGTGATATATGCTAATATGATCAACACACATATTTTATCTGTTAAATTTCTATTAAAATCTCTTTTTTCATGCTTTCTTGAGAGAATACCATGTGCCAAGTACTTCTGAGGTATTGGACCAATTTCCTAATATGTAGAGATTACTTATGACATTTTATTTACTCTCTAGCTTATTTAGAGAATAAATGTTTAGAAGTTATGAAAGAGTAATTTTTAGTCCTGTTTATATATGATGATAAATTGAAAGGAAAGGAAACCAAGAGAATGTGATTTTATTTGATTTTTGAGATTTCAAAACATAATATGTAGGAAAATACATAGTAAAACACCTGACTTTCATACTTTTTTTTTTTTTTTTTTTTTTTTTTTTTTTTTTTTTTTTTTTGAGACGGAGTCTCGCTCTGTCGCCCAGGCTGGAGTGCAGTGGCCGGATCTCAGCTCACTGCAAGCTCCGCCTCCCGGGTTTACGCCATTCTCCTGCCTCAGCCTCCTGAGTAGCTGGGACTACAGGCGCCCGCCACCTCGCCCGGCTAGTTTTTTTGTATTTTTAGTAGAGACGGGGTTTCACCATGTTAGCCAGGATGGTCTCGATCTCCTGACCTTGTGATCCGCCCGTCTCGGCTCCCAAAGTGCTGGGATTACAGGCTTGAGCCACCGCGCCCGGCCTGACTTTCATACTTTTTGCGTTGAGTTTAGTAATAGAAATTTATGAAATAAAAATATTAAGAAAAGTACAAGCAAAAATTAATATTCTTCCTAGCTAATTTAAAATGCTGGACATTTTTATAACATGCATTTTAATGATTTCATCAACAGCAAATTGTAACAAGTTAGGTTTATGCACTTGGCCTGTATTTTTGTATTACTCACTTGTCAAACTATTTTTTTAGATTTCTAGGATATCATTGAGGTAGGAGAATGGGGTCTGGAGACAGGGAGCCTAAGGCCAAACTGCAGCTGACTTCTTGGAATTGGACTGAGAGGAAAACCCTACCTCTCCATGCCCAAGTGACAAGAGGTTAGAGGGCTTTCCCTCGAAAAAACCCCTTCCCCCCATGACACAAATGGGAAATGCCTCTGATTGGTCTGGGCCAAGCCTTCACTTCAGCCTCTGATTGGTCATGGACCAAGCCTTTATTTGCATAGGGTGTAACCAGTTGGAGGCCTCTAAAAGGTACCTAAGGGTGTTACCAAATTATTTTAGTCTAACGAAAACCCTAAGGAACAGTGCAATCAGGGCCCTTGAGCTGCTTGCTGTAGCCCACTCCCAGTCTGTGGAGTGTCCTTTTGCTTCAATAAATCTGTGCTTTCCTTGCTTCACTCTTTGTTGCTGTGTTTGTGCATTTTGTTCAATTCTTCGTTCAACAAGCCAAGAACCTGGACAACTCGCAGCCAGAACTTTCCAACTGCTAACGTTATCTGTCAACCAAAAAAGTACCATGAGCTAAAATAAATTCGTCCTAAATATACAGATTTGTTTTAAACTCAACAACATGTCAAAAATTATCCCCAAAACCTATATAAGTAAAATATTAAGATAATAATAAAAATAGGGCTTTACTCAATTATTTTTTTGGAAACTGGCAGAAGTGAAATAATTTTGGCAAGTGTAGATTCTGTTTTCAGGTTTGAGACTAATGTGGTCTTGCTTATATTAGAAGAATGTTCATATCCTCTTCAGAGCCTTTCCCACCAATCCCTGATTGGTTTAAGAACAGTAGGAGTTTGCTTTTAGTAAGGTTTTGCAATGCGCTGGGGACGAGAGCCCTTGATACTGCCCCTCTTAAACTGCAGGCATGAGTGCAGTTCTGGCCCCTACTACGTGGTTCTTCGACAAAGCAAGATCCCTGGGAATATACATCTCAAATTTTTTCCCAAAAGATGACAGGTAACTGAAGTTCAGTTTCATGACCAATGTCTTGCTAATGTTTTGAGATTTTATGGACAAAGACAAATTTATAGATGTATATGTATTTTGCTGCAAGTAAATGAACCACTTTTAAAAGAGTACTCCTTTGAGTTTTTTATAGTTCTGAAATACATACAAATAGTTAATATATTAATATTTTATATACCGGTGCTTTTCAAACTTTAAGGTGCCTAAGAATGACTTAAGGATTTGTTAAAATGTAGATTCTAGTTCAGAGATCTAGATTCTGCTGTTCCCGGGACTTTGAATAGCAAGGATGAGGACGATGACCAAATTGGAGTGTAACTGAAAAATGAAGACATGGAAATGAAGAGCGTTATTAACCAATATGAGAGTTTTAACTCTATTTTTGAAAGCTAAAGGAATTTGATCTGTCATGACCATATTTTTATTTTAGAGAAATAACTCTGGAAGTTGTGTGAGTATTTCAGAGAAATCACTCTGGAAGTTGTTTGAATTGGAGGGGAATTGGACTAGAGCCAGAGAAACTACCTAGTAGACAAAAATTAATCTAGTTACCCAGGTAGAGCCTGATTAAAGGCTGCTGGTCCAAGGACCACAGACAGCCAATCTATAGACGACACTAAACTTGACAAAAATACAGTGCCAGTTAAGCCAGACTTTCACTTATGGCCTTAGGTAACTGATGAAAAGTAAAATGATCCTGCTTCTTGCAACATAGGCTATACATTTGAGCACAAAATAGGACATCATGTCTTGTTTCTCCTAACGTACGTCTTGCTGAGGTAGAGGTAGAGGTGCATACTATCAGGGGCAACTTAGACCTTATATTTGACCACAAGACCAGCCAACTGAAGCCTCTTGAGGTTTGAAGTTTCTTTTTACCATCTGTTTCCTTCTAAACTGGAATAATGCAGGAGGTACTATGGTAACATGGAAGTGAACTGTACTTAACCATCTAAATATGAACCTTTAAATATACTTCCTGAGATGCGGCATAGTTTATGAAATTGATGTAGTGAAAAAAGCCATTTTTAGTATATCCAAGTAAAGTATCTAGATGCCTAGTAAATACTAGTGACTAATGTTATCCGGTAACGAATGAAGAAGACCTTGAAGTAAAACAGAATTCCAAATAAGTAAAAATGCAATGTTCTATCACTAAACATAATCAGTCCTTTATTTTGTACATAAAGAATATGCTAGACATATTCTAGCTAGGTTCAGTATGCTGACAAAAATTGGAGGTTGAACCAACATTTAGAGAGTATTTGTTTGAAGAGGGTCTAAGTAATGACCTTGTATTTTCACTCATATGTATATAACTGTAGGTGTTTAATTTATAAGAAATTAAACAATAAAAGAAATCAGATAATGGAAAAGGGAAAGTGTTCCTTAAAACTCCCTTTATCTGGAGAGTCCTATCTAACACATATAAGTAGGGGTATCAAGGAAATACTTTTATTTGAATAGACATTTGTGAATTAACTCTGGATGTTTTTCTCTTCTTGGTGGTCTGATTCCTCCTCTTGCATTCTTTCCACTATTTTTAGTGATAGTGAAGAATACAGTGGGGTGGGGTGTGTGTGTGTGTGTGTGTGTGCGTGCGTGCGCAAGTGAATGATTCTGAGGTAGGAGAAGATTTTGATGTATGGGAAGTTGCTGTCCCTCAGGAACAGAATGTAGACATCTTTCATGGGAAAAACAGAAGATTGAAGGAAATCCATACAGCTGATATTAAAGGGCTATACTTAGTTTCACATTTGGGGATTTGGGGCGAGATCACTTCGCCGTGTGCACTAGTGCAGCCATAGTAATTCAGAAGTGGTGATAGTGCATTCAGACAGAAAAAGAGCAGAAGTTGTGCTCCTCTGTGCATGTTCTTTCTAAGCTCCCATGTGGCCCAGAAGCCATTTAGGAATTCCCAGGGAGGTAGGGAAAGAAGATGAGTTTGGAAATTTCAGACCTATTATTGGGCTTCTGTAGAAAGGGGCGGTATGACCTTAGGACAGAAACAAAGGTTCAGGGCCTAGACAGAAGCCACATTGAGAATATGGCCAAGATCATGGTGGGCTGAGTCAGGAAGGGGACACTAGGCTCTGAGCTTACTGAAAAGAGCAGATCACTAGATTCACCAACTCCTGACTTCAGAAGTGGGTGTCAACAGGTGCCAGCAAGCAGGAAGGAAAATGCCATTGTGTTGCAAGGGCAAGCGGGGACTCAGAACATAGGACAGTATCTCGCACATGGCTCTAAGGGTCTTGCCCACTTCTGCCATGATTATGTATAAGCATTCCCATGTCCAGGTACCATCTGGAGTTGGAGCTTAATATAAGGTTACTTATATTAAGAAAATGGTTAAGTCTTAAAAGTAACCATGCCTTATATTCTTTTAAATAAATAAAGAATTGGTTATAATTTCTTGTGCTTTACTTGATTAAAAGCAAAACAAATGTTCCATTTTACCTTTCATTTTAAGCAGCTTTGGTTTTCTAACCTTTGAATTAAAAAAAGTTCAATTTAAATTCAAACTGCTCATTAGAGAAAGCTAAGAATGATCTTCTCTAGCACAGTAGTCAGTATATTAACATTATTATGCCTGTTTTACATGGTAATGAAAAGTTATTGAGCTTGTGAAATAGGATATAATGACTAGGGATATTAAAATTGATCATATTTCTCAAAGTCATTAACAATTAGATTCTGGACAACACCACTGCCTTTAATTATTTTCCTTCTGTGCATGTTGGCTTGGGTAGTTTTTACATTATGGAGGGCATAAAATGTTTTAACATATTTCAGGAGAAAGTGGTTTGCTTGTACTTTGTGTCTTCCTCCATGTGTACAACTTTAATTTTGACATGAATATGGTCCAAAAGATACATGAGAAGGGTGGATAAATGACTTGCCTTTAGGGGTTTATAAAGCTACTCCTTAGTTCACTGGAAAAAAATCATTTGCTAAACGAACCCTCACTGCTCTGGGAGATGTTTGCTTGGCTCTTATGCAAGTTCAGCTGCTTAGTTCTTCTAGCATTAACTTGGTTTTGGCTATTTCTTCTCATCCCTTTTCATAGTCAAAATGCATAGTCAGACACTTAGAATCATGTGAAAGACAAACCAAACTACTTTTATTTTAAAGCGAATTTTCTGAGAGTAGTTTTCTTATCTGTGAAATAAGAGTTGCAACATAGAAAAATAATTTTTTAAAAAATGAATGAAGCAATTCTGATCACTTTAATCTCTTTGTTGTTTAAGATTAACATTCCCCTAATCACCCTGAAATGTAAAATAAATTTTAAATACATTGAGGGCACTCTCTATATTTCCTTAATTAGTATATTTTTGGAAAGAGTATGTTGTATACTGTTTTTGTTCAAAATCTTTTCCTCGGATAAATAACAGGGACATTGAATAGAAATAAAATGATGCAGAGGTTAAAAGGCTATTGTGAGATTTTTCTTCCTTTCAACAATTAATACATATGTTTTCACATTCAGTTGTGTTTGTTGCTTACAACAGAGAACTCCTTGAAAATCGCAGAAAGATCAGTACCTGTCACATGCAAAATATGGTATAAATTATGCCAGCTGCTTTTCTAGGCGCCAACACCAGACGGCGCTAAAACACTACAGTTAGTTGCCTGCCTGCCAGTCGAGGTGATGATGTTCACAGCTTGTTCTACGCACAACGCGTGTTCTGTACATATTGCTAAACTGAGGGATGGGCAGAGAAGGGCAAACTTGAACTATAGTTGATTTTAGCTCATGTTTAAATACAGGATATACTCTGTTTTCCTTCTCTACAGGAGAGGGAACTCTTCACAGGTGAGCTCAAGAATGCATTTAATTCCCCTTTGTCGCTTGTTCTTGATGGCAAAAATTAGTGGTTAGGTGTCTGAGATATAAGGAAAGAAATAACTGGCTATATCTGTCTAAATTAATTACTAGTAAGGAAAATTACGGAAGTGACAGGAAGTAAAGACCCTCAGGCAAAGGCTCAGGGATAATTTAGAAAGAACTAGAAGGGTGCATGCCTGGAGTGTAGTGAAGAAGCAAACTTCATTTTTGAAAACCTAGAAAAATATAAGAACTAGTTTTCTTCTTTTTCACTGACGCTATTGCCTTTCAAAACGATGAAATGGCAAATGGTAAATTTTGAGATTGCATGTTATAGTCAATGCAAAAGTTTTTAAGAAAAGCAGATATTCTTGCTGCTTCTTGAGTTAGAATATAGAATGAGAGATCACTGCTGTGTTATAGATAGAAAATGTGATGGAAAGCAGTTGCAAAGCTGGGCATAATTCCATAAAATTTTTCTTTTTTTTACAGATATATTTGCTAGTAAGGCAGCATACACACAACAGAGCACTTCAGTTTTAAATTATGTTAAAACATCTATGTAGTAGTCAGCAGTATCATAGATTTTTTGCTTCTGCCATTCAATGAGGCCCTGTCAGAGCTTGGTGATTACCGATTGTTGATGTTGATGGGCTATGCTGGGGCTCTCAGGGGAGCTGGGGTCTCTGTTCTCTGAAGTTTTCTAAAATTCTGAGATCATATGGTTTCATAACAATGAAAATCACTTGATAGCAGCAATGGAGTTGTCCTTATGAATACTGATTTGTTTAACTGGTAAGTTGTGAACACCTAGGAAGGAATTTGCTTCTTAATGGCCATATTATATTGGACATTCTCAGAAAAAGTGTTTTTAATGAATAAAATAAAAACAAAATCTCAAAATGTACTACAATTATATTTTCTGTTCATTAGGCAAAATAAGAGAAAAACCATAAATTGATGACTTTAAAGCTAAAAAATAGATTATTTATTCTTAAACAAGAAGTCATTTCTTCTTTAAGAAATATAATAACTGAGAACTTCAGAAGAAACCTACCCCTAAGGAATAATGTGAAGTAATAGGTATCTATGTCTTCTAAGTTTATTGCGTATGAATTTATTCACATCTATCACCATTTATACAAAAAAAAAACACTTAAAATTTCACAATCTCTCCTGTTCCTATGATTTATAACAGAAAAAAATGAGGAAAACAATTAAGAATAGGAAAAATTACTGTTAATACAATACAATAAAATACAATACTTGATTCTGCCAAATTTTGTAGAGAACATATGTGATGACAGCACAGCAGTTACTTTTGTTAAGATTAAAGCAGTCCTGGCGCTGTGACTCATACCTGTAATCCCCGCACTTTGGGAGGCTGAGGCAGGTAGATCACCTGACATCAGGAGTTCGAGACCAGCCTGGCCAACATGGTGAAACCCCGTCTCTACTCAAAATACAAAAATTAGCCGAGCGTGGTGGCGGGTGCCTGTAATCCTGGTTACTTGGGAGGCTGAGGCAGGAGAATTGCTTGAACCCAGGAGGCCGAGGTTGCAGTGAGTCGAGATCAGTGTAACTGCACTCCAGCCTGGGTGACAGAGAAAGACTGTCTCAGAAAAAAAAAAAAAAAAAATTAAAACAACACAATTATGATTTTGTGATTTGATAGTGAAGAGAGATTTTCAAATTTATTCCTGTTTTTTTCTGAAAATGAAAATGTATAACCACTTAACAATTTACCAATTTTCAAGAAATAATATTCAGTAAAACATTATACCATCACCGACAGGGAGAAGAAAAAGCATTTTTAATTTGTTTTTTGTTAGTTGGCTTGTTTTTGGGGGACCAATTTCTTATGACAAGACTTTGAAAAGATCAAGATCTTCAAGATGGCTTCAACGAATAATGCAACCCACAATACAAATTTGAAAAACAACAAACATTTGTGATGAAATGCAAAGAAACTGGACTTCCTGGCTGGGTGCGGTGGCTCACGTCTGTAATCTCAGCACTTTGGGAGGCTGAAGCGGGGGGGATCACCTGAGGTCAGGAGTTCGAGACCAGCCTGACCAATATGGAGAACCCCATCTCTACTAAAAATACAAAAAATTAGCCAGGCGTGGTGGTGCATGCTTGTAATCCCAGCTACTAGGGAGGCTGAGGTAGGAGAATCACTTGAACCTGGGAGGCAGAGGTTGCAGTGAGCCGAGATAGCGCCATTACACTCCAGCCTGGGCAACAAGAGCAAAACTGCATCTCAAAATTAAAAAACGAAACAAAAAAACCCCACAAAAAACAAGAAAAGAAATGGGCCTGCCAGGTAGTCTGGAATTGTTCAGTCTGACATCCGATTTTTGTAACTCTGATAAGTCTGAAACAAATACATCTATTGATGAAAAGTTGACAATAAATAAAGCTAAAACTATCATCACATCTTCAATGATCTTTTATAAGAGATGATACAACTGCATTCCTTTTAACTTTAGTTAATTTAGTGAAGCCCTTCAGTGAGAGCTTGCACACAGAATCAAAAATGTTAGAACTATAACATCCCCAGAGCAGGGTCAGAATGAAGCCTACAGTTGGGATAGAGCACATGTTTTGCCTACCTGTTTAACACGTTTTTTTCTAAAAAATGGGGTCATGATATATACTACATAAGTTCATCTCAATCCATTATGGTTCCTTCCAGATACTTCCACAAGCAACTTAAAATTATAAAATGAGTACACATACTCATTTTACGATTATGAAAAGAGCACATGTACTCATCTTATGATTATAAAATAAGTACAGGTATTCATTTTTCATTTTATAATTTTAAGTTGCTTGTAGAAGTATCTGGAAGGCACTTCCAGTAGAAAGTAACAAGTCAGATTTTTGTAATTTACACAAATTAAGTAATATGCTGATAATAAGTCATATTTTGCATCTTTTACTCATCTATGTTAAAATGTACTTAATGTGTCCTTTATCAATTTTGATTAATTTTAAAACTTTAACATATTATATTCTAATTAAAATTCATTTAATTTAATATATTCTCCAGTTGTATTTTTTTTTTTTTTTGGTTAGCACACAACACTTAAAACCATTAATATTTAGGGTTTTGGTTAATTAATACTATCTTAATGATGAGTTATGAGTACTTATTAACAAGGAGAAAAAATAGTATCAGTCTTAGGATCTGAAGTCAGAAAAAATATAATTAAAAAGGTTAAGATTTGTAATCTCTTTATTATTGGGTTTATCCCACAAGAAAATAATTTTGAATTTTCCTCTTTGGGAGGCCAAGGTGTGTGGATCACAAGTCCAGACACTGAAGACCAGCCTGGCCAACATAGTGAAACCCCATCTCTACTAAAAATACAAAAAATATATATATATATATTAGCCGGGCATGGTGGCGGACTCCTGTAATCCCAGCTACTCCAGAGGCTAAGGCATGAGAATCGCTTGAACCTGGGAGGCGAAGGTTGCAGTGAGCTGAGATTGCGCCACTGCACTCCAGCCCAGGCCACAGTGCGAGACTCTGTCGCAAAAAAAAAAGAAAATTCCTGCATTTGCTCTTGTTGTCTTATATTCTAATCACCACATAACGCTCCTGTTTTTTTTTTTTTTTTTTTTTTAACACCAAAATCAGGTCACACGGATCCTCAGCACGAAACTCTCAAAAGGCTTCTCATTTCCATCAGAATAAAATCCAAAGTTCTCACAGTCACCTAAAAGATATGGCGAGATCTCTGAGCACGCCCTGACAATAGCTTCTCCTTTCTTCCTCATTCTCTCCACTACACCAACACTGGTTTCCTTGCATGCTTCTATGTCCGGCACACTCCAGCCTCACGTCGCTGCTGGGGAGCTCCCCTTTTCTAAAACACGTCTTCCCCAGACATCCAGGCAGCTGATTACTTTGTGATCTTTGAGTCTTTGCTCAGACTTTCTCAGTGAGACCTTTCCTGATCATCTTACACAGGAAAGCTTCCTTCTGTATCCCCTCATCTGCTTTATTAATCTTCATAGAACTTACTTGTTTTCTTTGTCCTTTCCTTCTTCAGGTCATAGAACTTGTTGCCACCTGTATTTAACATGTTCACGTTTCATTGATTATCCCTTTCAGTAGCGTGTAAACTTCAAACATTTTTCCATATATTAAAGGTTATATCTTTAGTACCTAGAATAGTGCCAGAGACACAGTGAATACTGAAAACATATTTATTAAGCATGGGAAGCTCCTAATTCCTTGAAAAATCATTTTAGGTATTCTAGTTTCTTTGCCTTTCCATAGCAACATTTTAAATTATTGGGTGAATTGTGCTAATAATATTTTTGAGGAATCTTGTCTAAGATGTGAAATTTATGTGTGTCTACTTGTTTGTAATATCTCCTTCCTATTCTTCTGATGTCTCCGTGATCTGTAGTGATGCACCCTGTTTCATTCCAGGTATTGATCATTTGTGTCTTCTTTTCCTTTTTTTGCCGGACTTGCTAGAGAGTTGCCAATTTTATTGATCTTTTCAAAGAACCAGTTCTTTGTCACATTGATTTCGTTTGGATTTTCCCCACAGTGGGGGCTGCTCCTCATTACTATTAAATGGGGGAATGGATAGGAGTGGGTATTCCACCTTCGCATGTGGTCTCTGCTGACACGTGGTAGGGGTAGTCTAGTTACCACTGGACAATGGTTATAGCTCTTACTCTCCATGAGACCTCTTCTGATGCTACCCTAGCAAAGAGAAGCCTCAATATCCTCAGTGGGAATGGAAGTTTAGGCTTCCCACGTGGTCTGTAGTGATACCGTAGGGAGGGCCTTATCCCCGGCCGGCAGCGTAGAAAGTCCAGGTTCACTGCTTGGCTTTCCCTGGCATTGATCCGGCAAAGGTGTTGAGGCCTCTTTTCATAGCTTTTTTTTTTTTTTTTTGAGACGGAGTCTCGCTCTGTCGCCCAGGCTGGAGTGCAGTGGCCGGATCTCAGCTCACTGCAAGCTCCGCCTCCCGGGTTCGGGCCATTCTCCTGTCTCAGCCTCCTGAGTAGCTGGAACTACAGGCGCCCGCCACCTCGCCCGGCTAGTTTTTTGTATTTTTTAGTAGAGACGGGGTTTCACCGTGTTAGCCAGGATGGTCTCGATCTCCTGACCTAGTGATCTGCCCGTCTCGGCCTCCCAAAGTGCTGGGATTACAGGCTTGAGCCACCGCGCCCGGCCTCTTCATAGCTTCTTAAGGGCAAACATCTCAGGTTTTTACATGGTCTTTGCCAGCATAGCGGGAAGGCACAGTTTTTTGTTATTGTCCAAAAGTTTTGTCTTGCTAGGCTGCCCTTTTTCTGGTCCTGTGGTTAGAGAAAGCAGAGATTTTTCCAGTGTGTTTTTTTCTTTGCACCTGTTGGTGTTTCCAGATCGCTCTTCATCAGCTCTACACCTGGGATGTATAAAGCTGAAAGAAAACCTGCAGCGCTCACAGCTCTGTCATCTCTTGGATCCTGAGATTTTTGTGCTGTCTATCTTTCTCTCTACATCTTTGAGAGTCTTCTTGTGTTTGCTTTAAATATAATGTCCAGTTGAATTTAGCTGTACTTAGCACGAGGAGTAGTTGTACTATATAATTGCACTTAGCAGGAGGAGTAGAAGAAAATGTGTTTGTTCCGTGTTTCCCAAAGCACAAATCTGTCTCAACCACACATTTGTAACTGCTTTGTTAGGGGAATTTGATGGGCTTATAGCTCTACCTGACTGCTTCTGTGCCCCAGCAAAATTGCTGAGAGGTGAAATATGTCTTGTGTTTTATCAAAACAATCAAACCAACGAAAGCATGAAGAAACACAAATTCTTTTCCTGAAATTACCTCTCTTCATTTTCCCTGAACATGTAATTTTTAAGGGCACATCTCTTTTCAGAATGTCAAGTTTGTTTACTGAAAGAATTTTGTGGCTTTGTGTCTAGAGGCTGTGACTTCTCTCAAATCATGAATTTTGTTACCACTATTCTAGCCTAAATTAACCAGTCAGGATGTATAACCATACTGTAATACAACGGTTGTTAATTGGCGCCCATTTTGCCTCTGAGGGGGCGTTTAGCAATGCCTGGAGAAATTTTTGTTTTTCACAACTCAGAGAGTGCTACTAGCATCTGCTGGGCAAAGGCCAGGGATGCTGAAAACATCCCAAATGCACAGTACGTACTCGAACAATGACAAATTATCCTGTCTGGATAGTCAATAGTGCTAAGATCAACAAACCCTGCTGTAAGAGGGTGTGTAACCCTTACTAGAGACACCAGCACCATTCTGCAAATAGTAGATGGAAAATGCTCTCTGAGAGGGCTACCTTAGGAGAGAGTGTAGCTTTCAATTTATAAGAGAGAATCAGTAGAGAAACTTTAGTGTAAGACAGTTGGAATTGAAAACATGATTCTATGAGAGAAAGTGATAGCCTAATCTCACAGATAGTAATAGGCACAGCCAGTGAGGTTGTGTAGCAAAGAGGATTCTCCCACACTGCTAGTGAGAATGTAAATTTGTACAAACTCTGAAAAGTTGCCAGAGAGTATCTAGTAAAGTTAACAATGCACTTATTCTATGACCGAGAATTCAAGGCTTAAGAATAGAGCCTAGAAATCCTTGCACATTGGTACCAGGAGACTCATAAATAATTTACAAAGCAGCATTTTTCAAAATAGTTAAAAATTGGGAAGAACAAAATTTTCCTCCACAGTAGAATATATGCTAAATTATGGTCCATTCATACATGTGAATACTATAAAAAGATGAAAATAAATGAATTACAGTTACATGTATCAACACAGAAATTTTCAAAAACCTCAGCAAGTGAGATAAACCAGTATTCAAAAAAATACGTACAGTATGATTCTATTTATAAGAAGTTCAGGCCGGGTGTGGTGGCTCATGCCTGTAATCCCAACACTTTGGGAGACCAAGGCAGGTGAATCACCTCACCTGAGGTCAGGAGCTCAAGACCAGTCCAGCCAACATGATGAAACCCCGTTTCTACTAAAAATACAAAAATTAGCTGGGCATGGTGGTATGCAACTGTAATCCCAGCTACTCGGGAGGCTGAAGGAGGAGAATCACTTGAGCCTGGGAAGTGGAGGTTGCAGATTGCGCCATTGCACTCCAGCCTGGGAGACAAGAGCAAAACGCCATCTAAAATAAATACATAAATAAATAACTAAAGTTCAAACACTAAAACATACTGTAGAGCAGTAAGGACAGATTTGTTAAAAATTTTAAAAAGTCAAATAAATAATTGTCTCATGTCAGGATAGTAGTTTTCTAGGAGTTAAAGAGAGGGATGTGATAAGGAGAGAGGCATAGGTCTTTTGTGTGTGGTATGCGCAATGTTTGTTTCTTACTCTGCATGTTAGTTATAAGATTAACTATTATTTTACTGAGCACAAGCATATATTTAGTACACTCTTTATATATGCAAGGTATCTCACTATTTGGAGGTATTAACAACAAATAATGTGAGAAAATTGGTGTTAAGAAGTAGCAATTTTTCAGGACATATATTTTAAAAAGGAATGAAAACACAAATTGTCAATACACATTGGTAGTGTCCAAGGTAGAAAGAAGCTAATCATTTGGACAAGAGATAACAAAAAGAATCATACATGTATTATTTTATCTTGGGCAAAATAAGTCTTGTCTGCTACCTACCCTGCAACCACCAAACCCAGCTAATCGCCTATATCTCTTTGTCCTGAGTTAGATTGAAAAGTTGAATTCTGATAATTAATTGAACTTATATTGCAAATTAATGACAACCAGGAATATTCTGGTTATCAGGAAAACAATTTATGTGAATATATTTACATTATGGTTTGTAGATAAGTCATGCTAATCTCCCAAGACAAAATGAGCTTTCCATGGCTTTCTGCACCAGCAAAGCTCAAGGCCATTCTTGAGCACGGTGATCCCACATTTATTCTACTTTACATCCTGATATGATTTCACTCTGTGTCTCCACCCAAATCTCATCTTAAATTGTAATTCCCACATGTCAAGGGAGGGACCTGGTGGGAGATGATTGGATTATGGGGGTAGTTTCTCCTATGTTGTTCTTGTGATAGTAAGTGAGTTCTCATGAGATCTGATGGTTTTATGTGTTTGACAGTTCCTCCTTCACACTCGCTCTCTCTTGCCTGCTGCCATGTAAGGTGTGCCTGCCGCCATGTAAGGTGTGCCTGCTTCCCCTTCTGCCATGATTATAAGTTTTCTGAGGCCTCCCCAGCCATGGAGAACTGTGAGTCAACTAAACCTCTTTTCTTTATAAATTACATAAATTACCCAGTCTCAGGCAGTTCCTTATAGCAGTGTGAGAACAGACTAACGCACATCCCATCTAGTAAACTTCTGTTGTGATTTCTACTATTACAAGGTTCTGCAGAATATTACTGCTTTCTATCTACACAGAACTTTTGAATAGTTTTCAAATTTTTCATTTATATTTTCTTATTGGAACTTTGTAATCACATGGTGAAATAAGCAGAAGAGTTATCATTATCTACCATTTTAGCTAAATAATAAATAAGTGGCAAAGATGGTGAACAATTTTGTGTACTAGCTGTGTACATGGCAGTACAGATAGATTTTTAAAATAGAGTGAAGTGAAAAAAATACAAAATAGAATGAGGCTTGTGAATATAGCACAATTTATGTAAGATAAAAATATGCCCCAAACAACATAACATGTTTAGAAAGCAGCACAAAAAACAATTATAAAAATGGACATTTTAAAAATGCTTTCTTATAATGGTGAACAGGAATTGAGAATAGGAGAAAAATGGGAATAAATGAAGAAAACAAGAAGATTTGAGTGCAGAGAAAACTAAGATAATTTGGAATGAACTGAGAAGAGTCGGTTCTTTTTTTGTTGTTGTTGTTTTGTTTTTAACTCACTAGCTGCATTATTAAAATAGCCAGTGATAGAAACCAGATCTCTAGAATAAAATAAAACAAAAAAATTGTTTTTAGACTTTGCTTCTTACTATGTACAAAGCAACGCAGTAATAATTGTGGAAGGATTGAAATTGCAAAACACAATTTTACCCTTGAAGAACTTAGATCAAGTTTGAGACAAAACATTTGATTATAAGAAGTATTCAAAGAATATAATAGTAGATTGAAATAATAGTTTATGTTAACTATAGAATTGATGCCTCAATGATTAGGTATGTAACTGAGTTAATCTAGCAATAATTACTGCATATCACTCATGAAAATATCAGTTATGTGCCAGATTTAAGACACATCAGTTTACAAAATAGAAATTTCTTACCTCATGAAGCTTATATTTTATCCTATGGTGTGAGTCTATAAGTAGTGAACATAATGAATAAGCAAAGTGCTAGATAAAAAATATTAGGACATAGTAAATGCTTTAGGAAAAATAGAGCAGTGTAGGGGAGTTTAGAATACTGAATGTGGAGGTTTGAGGTACAAAACTTTAAATTAGATGATTAGAGTAGATCCAGCAAGAAAGTGACATTTGAACAAAGACTTGAAGAAAGTGAGGCAGGGAACCACGTGGATATCTGTGAAAAGAGTATCCCAGGCTATAAAATGAGATGCTGAAAACTGTAGGTAGAATTGTTTTGGGAAAAATCAGACATTTGGTTTTGCATAAGTTTAGTCTGAGATGACTGTTAGAAATCTGTATTAGTCCATTTTCACACTGCTGTAAAGAATTGCCAAGGCTAGGTAACTTATAAAGAAACGAGGTTTAATTGACTCACAGTTCTGCATGACTGGGAAGGCATCAGGAAACTTACAATCATGGCGGAAGGTGAAGGGGAAGCAAGGGCCTTCTTCACATGGCAGCAGAAAAAAGAAGAGAAAGTCAAGGGGGAACTGTCAAACACGTATAAAACCATCAGCTCTCATGAGAACTCACTCACTATCATGAGAACAGCATGAGGGAAACCACCTACATGATCCAATCACCTCCCACGAGGTCCCTCCCGTGACACATGGGGATTAAAATCTGAGATGAGATTTCGGTGGGGACACAGAGCCAAACCACATCCACATCCAAATGGATATGTGGCTTAAGCGGTGAATATATAAATTGAGATTTAAGGAGAGATGTCTAGGATAGGGATACAACTTTGGAGTCTTTGACATTTATATTAATTTTCAAGCCATGCTCTTATGTGAACTATCTAATGGAGTGTGTGTAGCTAGAATGAAACAAAAGGAAATGTAGTGTTCTGGAGGCCAAATAAAGTGTTGGAAGAGGGAAGTGATTAATAGAGTCAAATGCCACTGGTCTAGAAATGACAGGATAATGGCATTAAGATGAGACCTTTTAAAAAAGTTATTATAAATATATTTACAGATTGAAAGTAAAACTTGTACATATGAGATGATAAAGAAAAGATACGATCAAACTTGCCAACTAGAATTTATAGAGATGAAAAATACAGTTTATTTTACAAAATTGACCGAGATTTCACAGCATACAAAATACTCTGCAAAATAAAAGAACATTGAACTTGAATACATAACAATAGGACTATTAAAAATGAAAAAAGAAGAAATTGATAGAAAAAAATGTATAGACCCTCAGTGACTCATAAGACAATATCACCTAGTCCAGCACACATGCAATTGGAGTCCTAGGTGGGGAGGGGAGATATTTCTACTAATTTCCCATCCTAGTGAGAGGCTATTGAAGGCTTTTTTGTGGAGTCATTTTCAGGAATGAGTTACACACCATTCTGTTATGCCCCCTAACTTCAAAGGATTTCTCTTAGGCTCCCTAAGTGTCTCCTTGGAACCCTTCTACCAGGTTTCAGATGGTGTAAAGAAGACTTACACACAGAGAATTTTCTCCAAAGAATGTTTTCTACTGCCTTCTTCACCTCAGGAATTTTTATTGCCTGGAGGTGGCTTGAAGGTAGCATAATCTGTTTTTAACCACCTCAATTCCAAGTCTAGCACAGGCGGTTTAGCAGTGCATCTTGCAATGCAGGAGAATTTATACTCACTGTTTTGCTCTAAGCTTTTTGAGACAATTTCCACAATCTTAACATAATTTTAAGCTTAGGTATAATTTTGCTAAATCCTAAAGAATTCCTTGTTCTCACATTAGGAAGATTTCTAGGATTAAACTAACTCTTTTAAGTTCCTGAGGTATCCTTATTAATGTTGTAAATGTTCTTTACAATTCTTACAAAATGTGATGTGATGTAAATACAAAGTCATAATAATAGTGAAGCATAATCTTATGAGATCTGCATGAATAACCTTGATGATTACTAAAAGTCAACATGAATTGATCAATTCTTGTGAATATAATGCTACTATTTCAGATATTTTCAAAGTTACAATTACCTATAATCTTTTGCTTCAACTTTTATCACAAGAATATGACCTTCCAGGCTCTACCTTCCATCATCTACTATTTCTTTTATCTTCAGACTTTTGTTCCTACACACTTCTTTGTCTTAAATAACTTTCCTCAAGTTTATTTTTCTATACAGTCAAATATTGCCCATTATTCAAGTTTAGGTTTCAGTTATATGTCTTACTATTTTTTTTCAGATTTCTCTATTTGTAGTTTTTCTCTTTCTTTGAATTGCTGTAAAGCTTCTACTTTGAACTATGGAACTTGGCCCTTACTATGAGTTACGATATATTGTTATGTTTTTTTTTTAATCCTATCAGTTTTTTTAATTTTTGAAAATTTTCATAGTTTTTGGAGCACAAGTGATTTGCAGTTACATTGGTGAATTATATAGAAGTGAATTATGAGATTTTCATGCACCCATCCCCTTAGTGGTGTACGTCATACCCAATATGTAATCTTTTATCCCACACTTTTCTCGCACCCTCCCCCTTCTGAATCTCCAAAGTCTGTTATATCACTCTGTATGTCTTTGTGGACCCATAGCTTAGCTCCCACTTATAAGTGAGAACATACTGTACTTGAGTTTCCATTCCTGAGTTACTTCACTTAGAATAATGGCCTCAAGTTCCATCCAAGTTGCTGCAAAAGTCATGATTTCACTCCTTTTTATGGTTGAGTACTATTGCATAGTGTATATATATTACATTTTTTTTTTTTGATCCACTCACCGGCCAATGGGCACTTAGGTTGATTCCATATCTTTGCAACTGTGAATTGTGCAGCAATAAACATATGTATGTATGTGTTATGTTTCTTGAGTTTAATTATATAGATGCTCCGGACCTGGGTGAGTGGACAACATAGAGTGGCAAATTGTTGTCAATAGAGATGGTGGGTTGGAAGCTCAGAGACCTTTCCACTGGATGACATCCTTATTTTGATGAATTCATCACTGTTTAGCTTTCTCTTTTTAAACACAGTCACACACAACACATCCTCCACTCTCATTTTACAGTATCAGAAATCTGATTTTTTTTATTATACAAAGAATGAATCCATCTCTCCAGAATGATTTCAAATTAAATGAACATTGATATGATTTGGTTCTGTGTCCCCACCCAAATCTCAGGTCGAATTGTAATCCCCATATGCTGGAGGAGAGGCCTGGTGGGGTGTGATTAAATCATGGAGGTGGATTTCTCCTTTGTTATTTTCATGATAGAGAGTGAATTCTCATGCAATCTGGTTGTTTGAAAGTGTGTAGCACTTCTCCCTTCTCTCTCACTCTCCCTCCTGCTACCATTTGAAGATGTGCTTGCTTCCTCTTCCCTTTCTATGTGTATAGTATACATAAAAGTTTTGTGAGATTTGCAAATCACCAACAATAACTTTCCTGAGGCCTCCCAAGCCATGCCTCCTGTACAGCCTGTGGAACTGTTAGTCAAACCTCTTTCTTTAAAAATTACACAGTCTCAGGTAGTTCTTCATAGCAGTGTGAGAACGAACTAATACAAGCTTCCAAAGACTGTTGCATGAATCGATACTTATATACTACTTTACAAAGAATTATAAAAGCCAAGAGGATTGTGAGATTATGTTTTCTGACTACTTACAAATTCTTTCCCTGAAAAGATAGGCGAGGAACCAACTTATAATTAGAAGGAAGCTTGGTGTATGCGATATCCCAATGAGCTAGGTGAATCCACTTAATTTTTAATATTTTGTGGATTAGGCTAAGGAAGCCTGATGCATCCGTTTCTACAACTAAGGGCTGCTAACTGGGCCAGGCTATTCTTGTCTTTGAGTCAAAGTTATCTATTTCCTGCACAGTTAGGATAATATTGTCGGTTTTTGCCTCAGTAATACTCATTTTTATATCATATCTGGGCAGAGAGAAACAATCTTACTTTAGATAATAGAGTCAGTTAGGTACCAATTAAGTTTTGCAGGCCTTGGAGATATTCATTGTTTTTAAGGTGAATGCTATAGCTCTAGTCCATTGTGTACTGATTTCAGAATTTAATGATTTCTTTATTCATCAAATTTTGAGTATATATCACTCTTTATCACAGCAGCTTTCTTCAGTGTAATTTTTCTTCCCAAATTATAAATGGCTAAATGTAGAACCATATCCTATAGAAGTTGGATCTCTCTTGAATACCTACCACAGTTTAAGGTCTTTGATAAATAATTAATACATCTATATTTGATTAACAATTAAAAATATTGACCCCCAATTTTAAAAATTTTAATTATCTTCTCTATACATGAAGTATTCTCTAGTCACATCCATGATTGAATCTTGAACCTTCCTAATTTATCACAAAATTTCCTTTCTAAACACCCTCAGTGGTATCTCTTACATAATGTAGAGAAGAGCTCTTTTTCTGTTACTCACTGTTTCTATAAACCTGGAATAAATTTTTACCCTTCCAACTCCATGCTATCCTTCATCCTCTACTTCCAGACAGCACTCTATTTTGTGGATCTACCTTCTTTTAAATCCCGTTTTATAAAGGAAATCTACCGAGTATACATAGTGAACTTTATATATAATGACTTAGTTTCTCCTGTCTTTGTTGACTATATTCATTTTCATTACTAATGGGGAAAAGAGTAATGTTTAAAAAGTAAGAAAAATTGAAAACTGGAAACAACATAGTAAAATACTTGTAATGTTTCATTTCTCTTTTTGTCTGTTTTTCTCTTTCTCATTACCCATGTGGGCATAAGCTAAATTATACATGTCTGTGTACAAAACAATAAATTCAGTGTAAACTGTACACATTATAATTAATTATTGTGCAAAAACAAATGTGTGTATATAGTATACATAAAAGTTTTGTGAGATTTGCAAATCACCATATACCTTAAGAGTAATTATTCTCTTATGATTAATATACACTATAATAGAACTTGTTAATGTAGATAAGTATAAAGTATTTAGAAAAGATGAATAGTACAAGAAAATATAAAACAAAAGCTATAAGATTTTCTACTTTTCCCTTCTATCTCTTCTCTATGATATCTACTCCAAGGAAAACCACTCTTAATAACTTCTTGCTATGTCTTCTGGAAAACTCTATGTACTGTTCTGAACCTTGTAGCTTAATTTGTGGCATTGTAATTGTATGAATGTTTTTCCTGTGGTAATTTGGAAGGTGTGTAATTTGCTTTTAGTTCTCCTAGTGGTTGCCTTTATGCAGCTATTTAATACATCTAACGTCTTTTATTGCTTTACCTACTGTAGATGGACTCTACTGCCTCCGTTCCGGGAAAAAATGAGAGCCGTATTAAACTGTGTCTCTCTCAGTTTCCATTTCCACTTCTGGCTCACATTTTAACTTACTCTATCATGTCATCCCATTTACAGCTCTATATAATGTATGCAGCCCTCTCTCTCTTGATTACCTTATTTTAATACTTCTTAGTGAGTCCCTAAAAACGAACATGAGGAAATAAACCAAGATGAAGAAATTAAGGCACTTTTAGGTATTTCCATTTTCATTCTTTCCTCATAGTAAAACTTGGTTTTTAATAAATATTTTCAAGATGTATGTTAACTTGTATATCCATAGTTGACACTTTAGGCATAGTGCGTTCAAAAATAAAAGTCCAGTGTTTCCCATTAATCCTTGTAGCATGGTTTCTTCTTCATTTTTTTGGTTGGTTCAGTTCCATTGCAGATTTATCAAGGTCTGGGTCATGCTTGCTGTATTTCCTGAGATCTTTCATATTTGAGAATATTTGTCTGTTAGCATATTATTAAATGACTAGTTAATAATGGCTTGAGGTAAAATTTTCCTTATTTTGAGACTTACTGGATACTGTTTTGATTTCTTTTGATTCTGCCTGCTCTGAAGAAATTGTAAGTCTGTGATTTTCTCTCCCTTGTAAGAAATCTCCTCCCCTTCCTCCAAGATGCTCACAGAATTATTTCCTTTTATTTTAAGTTTAATAACAATCAGTAGATGTCTGGGTCGCAATCCTTCTGTGTCATTATCTTCTCAAACTTGAAGCCTGTTTTAATCTGCAGATCCAGTGCTTTCTTATTTTGAGAAAGGTTTCTTTTATTTTGGAATACATTTTGTTTCATTATGGAGCTCTTTAGGGTCACTTACAAATTTTATAAAATACAGCTGTAAAATATAATTAGGCTTATACTTTCATTTTTATCTGAACTTTACATCTATAAACTTCTCTATATTACTTTGTTTCTTTTTTATCTACATTCTCTATAATTACTTAATGCATTTGTATTATTCAATATTTTCTTTTTAGCTTTGTTTCTGTTTTTGCTAATTCTAATTTATTTATCATGTAGATAGTGATTTTGTTTTGATACTCTTTTTTAACTACTCCAAAAATCTTCTTTTTTGCAAATATCATTTTTTGTTTCATAATTTTATTTTGCTTATTTTAAGCTCTATTAAATGATGAAGCACAGATGATAATTTTTTGAGCAAGATTAATGATTTAATGTGAAAGACAAATAATTTTGTTTTAAATTATTTTAAAAGGAGAGCATTTGATACCAAGTTAGGTGAAAGATGACTGGAGAGTATATTGAAAGAAAAAATATATTTGTTAATGTTAGACAAGAACCTTTCAAAAATGGTATCATGGTAATAATCCTCATCTAACATCTTAATTTCATTCACATGTCATAGGAGGTTTGTAAGTATTAGCTCCCTTTCGTTTTTTCCTTCTTTTCCTTTTCTAATTTTCGCTTCTCTTCAGTATTGTCATAATTTTGACTGGCTTTGGTTGAAGGAGGCGATAAAGCTCTATGCAAACTAAAATGCCCTAGTTTTGGAGATTTTCATGTCTTTCTAATAAAGCTACTGATTGAGAGCTGAACCCTGTGAATTCAACTCTCCAAGCTAGGAAAAATTGCATGTTCAAAATTTATTATGGTAAGAAATAAGTTTATTTGTTAAATGAATTTGATTGATGTATAACACCCCATATATGTATTATGTTAATTGAAATACAAATGGCTTCAACTTAACAATTTGTAATAGGTATTAGTGACTCTTATTAACCTTAGATGAAAAACATGTTAAAATTAGCAAAAATATTTATGTTTTTTGCGATCTGGGAAGTTATGGCACTAAATAGCCTTGTAATGACTGATAAGAGGTTAAGGGAGATATTAAGACCTTGATCGCTAGCTTATAGTTGAAACTGTGTTATAATGAATTATTCCCCATGATTGTCTTAAATTATGAGCCATATTGATGCTCTAGGGTTGTTTTACAAGATTGGTTGATGTCCATGTAAAGCATATAAATAGTTCAATAATCCATTGTAAGTTCATTAGGTACCCTGAGGATCAATAATATTACTGTATTGCCAAATGAACTGTCCCACTTAGACTGAGCCATCCGTTCCTCAAACCAGCAGACAGCCAGCCAAGACACATAAGATAAAGCTTGCTCTGGGTATTAAAATCAATGAAATTCATTAAATAAAATACACTTTTCCTGAGTTTAAAAAAGTAATCTTGAAATAATGAAATTACCAAAACCCTTTATTGATTTCACTTGGAGTTGAAAACCAAGATATTAAGAAAATACAGAGTGCAAAAAACTGTGACATTATTTTATTGACTGACTTGTTTCTAAATTACTGTTTTTCTCAACCCAGCATAATGGATGTCTCAACAGATTACTTAGAAAAAATAAATATTCCTAGCTGAATGGCTGTTGGTACTAATCCAAGTTAAAAATGTGATTGAGCATCAACGGATACTTTATTTAGATCATAAAGATGGCCATTTCTATCTCTTGATTTAATACACTTATTGATATGAATGCTAAAACATCATCAATTATTGAAGTATTAAATAAATCAACTCTATTTCAACATATGTTGCTTAAATAATCTTATACTAACTGACCTATTTAAATAGGTTGTGAAGTCATTCTCACCAAGAACGTGAGGGATTAATTAGAAGCACTAGAGACAGACAGACTATCTTAAAATGTTACAGTGTAAAAAGACAGTAGAGTATACCAGTATATTAACTGGTCTACTAGTTTATTCTAGAAAGTAGACAGTACATGGTCCTAATTAAATCTATATTAGAGGCTGGTTGGGAAAAAGAAAGGGAAAGAGCAATTTATGTGAATTCAAGACTTATGGCAATGAGTAAGCAGGGTGAAAGCAAATGTACTAACCTATTCAGATGTGGAGATTCTTCTGTTAAAGTAAAAAATAATTTTCCACAGAGAGGAAACTAATTAGTCATCGAAACACAACTTAAAAAAAATCGGTAGTTTATAGTCCATTATCATGGGAAAGTGAACTAATTTATGAATGGCTAAATGTTTATTTTCATAATTTATACTTCTCAGAGTGCCTGAAGTGGTTAATAATGTCTACTGTGTGTCATACAGTCTGGGCAAAAATCTTGGTTGCATTATAATGAATAAAAATTATCCTATATTATTGAAACTTGAGACCAAATGCTGATTGTTTGAAACTTTGATACTATTCTAGAGCATTTTCTGTTTGCTCATTTGCATGAAAGAGACTTTTTCTACTCATAAATAATTCATCCTCAAAAGATATTAGGAAATAAAATTTGTAGCACAGCATTTTTGAAAAATAATAAACAATAGAGACATTAATAATTTGCAGTCATTATGGTTAGGGATGAACATACAGAATAGTATAAAATGTTGTGATTTTGGAAACTGATAGAGAAAATCAAAGGTGTTAAAGGTTTTAAAGGTATAATTTCTTGCTCTGTAGAAATGTAGCCTGTTTTTACACATAATCTAGTATCTTATTTAGGTATTCCTTTCCTGTTTGACTATGTCCCTGAAACATTCTTCTACTCAGATCTTTGGTCTTTCCTATGATTTCCTTTGCTAATGGGAGAAATAAAACTTTGGCATGATTGAAAAGCTTTTTAAAAACAAATGTATCAGAAGCCTTAAGAAATGTTTAAAAAGTAGTTGCCATTGACTTGTGACATACAGAGAAAGCAAAAGAGAACTGCCCTGAGAATCTCCCACCGCAAATACCATGGTTTCTGTTTCCTGGGGCTGCCAGTGACAAAGCACCACAAATATGGTGGCTTAAAAAGAATAGAAATGTGTTCTCTCACTGTCCTAGAGCCTAAAAGTCCAAAATCAAAGTGTCAATAGGGCCATGCTGTCTCTGAAGGCTGTAGCAGGGGCTCCTTTCTTGTCCCTTCCCAGCTTCTGGTATTGCTGGCAGTCCTTGGTGTTTCTGGGTTTGCTGAGCCATCACTCCAGACTCCGAGTCTGTTGTCACACAGTGTTCTCCCTGTGTGTCTGATGCCTTGGATTCTGATTTCCCTAGATTAGGACCAACTGTATTCTAGCACGAGCTCATATTAACTTGATTACATATGCCAAGACCCTATTTCCAAGTAAGGTAACATTCACAGGTTGTGGGGACTTAGAACTTTAACGTATCTTTTAAGGGGACATCATTCAATCCACAATGCCCAGCTATTTACCCTTGAGCTTATGCACTGTTTTTCCTTCCATTATTCTGGAAGAACTGTGCTTTGTTCCTAACTAAATCTAAGCACTCTACTTGTGTATTATATTAGATCCCACCCTCTGGCCTATTCAACAACACGTATATAAAATATTTCAATCTATGTCTTGTATCACAAATTTTCCTCTCTTAAGTGGATCAACACCACTGGCATACAAACCTGTGAAATCTTTCCCATTTTAAAGACAAACTAAAACAACCCCCTTGTATCCTTGTATTACTCCATATTTCCCTCTCTTTGTTCTCTTTTACAGTAAGACACTATAAATGAGTTTTCCATACTTCCTTTATTTAATTCTTCTTTTATTCTTTCTCTCCACCATTGCTTCACTGAAATTGTTCTTGCCAAGGTTAAAAGTGACCTTTATATTGCAAAATTCAATGGATAATTCTTGGTCTTCATCTTACTTTGAAATGGTTGATCATTGCTTCCTCCTAGAAATGCTATTTTTCTGTGTCTTCAAGACACCACAGTTGTCCCTCTTCCTCCTGACATCTCTAATTACCTCTCTTAGTCTGCTCCTTCTCATCTCCCTAGCTGCTACATGTCTGAATGCCCTTGAGCTCAGTTTTGGTTCTTGTAGCTTTTCTAATGACATGAATTCCCAAAGCAATCTCATCCAATTTCATGGCTCTAAATGTCTGAAATCTTAGAACCTTTAAATATTTGTGCAAATGCTTTCCAAGTTTATATCACCAACTGATCTGCTCTTCGGAGTTTTGGACTAGTGTATCTCAAAGACTGCATGACATCTTTGATGTTAATATTTTATATGTTAATATATTTACACTCTGTTTCCTTCTACTAGAATGTAAATCTAATGAGTGTAAAAATTTTGTCCATTGTTATATTATCTTGAAAGGTATCTGATGGGCATTGTGAATGCTCAAAAAACAGGAGTAACTTACTGAAGGAATGATTTTTTTTTTAATCTCACTTAAAAGCAGCAGCCAATAGCCATACTTAGAAAATGCCAATAAAGCAACAAAAAGAATGTGGAGTCTGTGGTTTTGAATAAAGAGAAATGCTGCTTTTTAGAAGAATCTTTTTGGTGAAAACTGTTCTTTTTATGCCAGAAAAAGAAGGATCTTCCTTATTTCTTCTCGTGTAGGGCCCATAGACTGTCTTCCTGGTTATATTCTTTGGAAGGATGATAGAATATTTGAAACATTATAAAAATGTTTGAGATATCATACAGTTGCTAGTTAATAATTATGATGACCAATTAAAAAATAGTGGCTTAAACAGATATTTCCTGTGATAATTTCTTGAATATCACTGAAACCTGAAATGAGTAAGAACACATAAAGTTTATAGGAATAACTGTCTTGTATTCATTTGCTCAGAAAAAATGTATTATTATCCTACAAATTTACATCGGGGATTTATTATCTGTAGCTTCAAAATTAACTTTTCAATGATAATAGTGCACTTTTGCATATCATGTTTAATAACTCTTTTAGCAAAGTAAAAAACAAACAAACAAACAAACAAAAATCCATTTCCCAGAAGCAAGGAGAATAAAAATGTCCACCAGGCTGGAAACTAGTTAATATTGAACCCGGCAGGATACGCCACAAAACATCTTAAAACTTACCGTCCTTTCTATTTATTTTACACACATTAAAGATTGAAACTAATTACTGTGGGGGCTTTTTTGATGCCTATATTTTGATTCTATAGTGGGTTTTCTGAGGGCAGTTTTATGTCAGCAATTTGTTGGGTCCTAAGTGAGTAATAGTTCTCAGGGACTACTGATGAGACTGATGTATTTACAATGAGAACAAAGAGATTATCTCAAAACTGATTAAGTCATTTCCCAAATAAACATAACATGAACTCTTTTATTTGTGATGGTGATGAGAGAGATTGAGAGTACATATTTTAATGTTTGTCACGATATTAGTGATAGAATCTACCCGAGAAGCAGATGATTTGTGAAACTGATAGAAATGATTAGAAAAGAAATATATTTTTGAACAATCTTAATGGATAGAACAAAATCTTCAGAAACATGTGCTTGATGTTATACAAAAGCTTTAACTTTAAAGAAATGGTTGGTATTTAAGAAAGAAGTCTGGTATAAAAATTTAAGTTATTAGTAAAGACTAACAACCAGAAAAAAGAAATGTGTTTAAAATATTTTATTATTATCTAAAAGGAAGAGAATTTGGAAGACGGTGTTGAGTCGCAGAATAAATTATGCACAGTTTTAGCACTTCCTTAGTGAATCTTTTAGACAAAGACTTTGGTGCTTCAAAATAAAGAATTCTGTTCAAGCTATAAACTCACTCTGCCGTAATTGCTATGTAGCAGTTGTTCTAAAGAAGGCAAAAACAAGCAACCTCCTTTTCCCTAAAGTCTGAAGCCATGCAGTCATGTCCTGGAGAAAGTCATTATAAAAGAGCCTTTTCCATGTGTTGAATCTCTTTAAGGATGTATCTGTGGATTTTATTCATCATTTCATTTATCATAAGTTTCAAAGACAAGTAATGCATTAAGTGTATTTGGTAGAGGGAGTTGCAGATTCTTAGAATTGGTTGCAATGCCTCTCAGAGGCAGTAACTGGATAAAAACTGAGTACAAGGTATGTGATGTAAGGAGGGCTGGGATCAACTTTCCATATATCTGTTTACTTTAAAGTTGATGCCATTTGCCACTCAGTGCTAATTTAAACACTCTTACAGTTTCTAGCTTCTTTTTGTTCCTGTATTTTGAGATCTCTGTATTGGCAAAAGGTTAGTGAGACCTGCAAATCAGGGGTTTGAGCACCTGTAACTCTCTGTGCACACTTCTACCTTTTCACATAAACCAATATTTGATTTGAGGTTGTCTCTCCCAGGATAGTGTGAGCTACTTAAGGGCAAGGTCATGACTTACCCTCTTCTATGACTTACCCCCTTCTATGACCTCACCTCTCTGCTGTGTCTAGGTTGCAGCAACTACGCAAGGTGTCTGAAAAATAACACTGGCGTACTAGCTGGTTGAACTATGCTTTATTCCATATAATTTATTAAAATATCAACTATGATATTGAGAGCTCTGATCTCTGCATTTTTACTCATACTTTTCTGTTCCAAAGTGTTTTTTTTTAAATGTGAAAAGAGTCAATTTAGTAATTAAACTCAAGAATGTGGACATTAACTCCTTAACATGATAATCGAAATAAATTAGTTGTCTGGAGCTTAGTTAAACTCTTCAACTCTTCAATTCTAGCGCAAACAAATGTGTATTTGTTAACACTTGTCCTCTAAGAAAATTTGTTTTTGTTTTCCCTCCAATGATAGCTTAAGAATTTACTACTGTGCCATTTTAGTTACAAAGTCTTGACATATTTAGAGGACTTGGACATATATATCCAGGTATTTTTGGAATTCTTATGGAAAACTCACATTATCAATTTTTCACTTCCATCATTTCACTGCTGAGTAGCTAGATAGCATGCGATCTTTATAATTCTTTGCATTTAGTTTTTCAAATAACACACTTTGAGGACATCCTGAGCAATTACATTATTTCACAATTTGATACTACTTCAAAGACAATCTTATCATAAGAACTGTGCTGTTATCTTCTTCCATAAAATGCAAGGCAAATAATTAGGTTACCATTTGTTTTTGCCTCATTTTCTTTTGTAACATGTTAACTAAGGTCTTTCCTGATGGCCTAACTGATTTTCAGGCTCATATATAAAAGGAAAGCAAATTTTATTTTCTTTACTTTGAAACTCCTTTAGCATATTCAATTTCTTCTGCAATTTTGTTTTTACTTTTGATCTACTTGGATAGTCTCTTCATGGATATTCTCTAAAAATATAAGAAAGCAAATAATTTCTTTTTTATTTAGAGCTGTTGAATTTGCCAGTTTGCTGTGCTGAATTTTGATTGAGTTTATGAGCTTTTTGATGAGGCACATGTTAGTTTTTATATTTATAGTAAGTTTTAAAAACTATCTTCAGTTTTATTGAAAATTAGTGATTTAAACATGTGTATCCTAAAACTCCTTTCTGATATTGTTATCTTTTATTTAGTATTAGAAGGAAGTGTTTTTCTTTTAAATTTCTCTGCTAGAAAAATTAGACTTAATTGTGTAAAAATCACACCATCATTTTTGTATGTGTTACTGAAAACCTATCTCAGTATGCCTCTTTTCCTATATGCTCAAAATTTATTTTATCCAGAGATAGTTATTTGCTTTACTCTCCCTCCCTCTACTCTATTTATAAAGACTGGTGTTGGGTGCCCCACGCTGACATTCAGACCTTCGCCCAGCCAAATGGCCTTTATCTCTGAAGACCTGGGATTTCTCTCATGGAGTATTCACATCTGAGAACTATTCTGGACACTTTATAATAAGAGCAGAGTAATAATTTCCATGTATTGAGCACATACCAAGCGCCACATGCTATGCTGGTTGCATCATACATTTTCCTTAATTCAATTCTCACAATAACCTTACAGTATTGGAAATATTATGTGTCTTTTATAATGAGGAAGCTTGAATTAGACAGTTTGAGTAACTTAATTTGGATCAATTATAAGTACAAGCGATGGGGATTTGAACTCAGGCTGGTGGTCTCTGGAACCTCTGCCCTTACTCTTTGTGCTTGGTACACCATAAATGTATTTCTGTAAGTGCAACAGATTAATTAATGTCTCCTGCATTCTCTAATTTTTGGTTACTGTTCGTAGGCTGGTTTCCTAGTCTTTTTCTCCTATAGCTGGTGACCATTTAAAAATTGTGGTAGTGCTTCCTAGTGCTTTAAATATGGGAAACTCTTTTTTTTTATAACCATCAATTTTGTGGACTTTTCAACATGGTCGTAATGTTTTAGAATAATGATTGAATAAAGTATGTGAAGGCAAAAGCCACCAGAGAATTCCGTAATGCTGTGAGATGAAGTTGCATTTTATTTATTGCAATAGTATCTACATATTTTTAACTGCAAAACTACAGATACACAATTATTAATAAACTTACAGAACATTTCATTGGTAGTGTGACCTTCAGTTTTTAATATCAGAGCTTTATATTTGCTTGCTTCCTTATGTCCTTGCCCTGAAATAATATCTTCTACCTCAAAATTCTATACATACTTTATTTTCTCTAAATAATTGGAAAGTAGCCATATATATATGTGTATATATATAAAATACACAGAATAGAATAGTACTCTACCAGGCTGTCTTTCTCTTAATAGCTGTTACCTGAGAGTGGTACTTGGCGAGGGGTAATTTAGTTTGCAGATGGAATTAAGGCTACTAATCAGCTGACCTCAAAATAAGGAGATTATTTTGGATGACGTGGGTGGCCCAATGTAGTCCTAATGTTAATTAAAAGATAGGAAAGGAAGGCAGAAGAAGAAAATAATATGTGACAACAAAAACAGAGATCAAAGTGTTGCCATACTGGCTTGGAAGATGGAAGGAGTGGCCAAGAGCCAAGGATGCAGGTGTCCTCTAGAAGCCAGAAAAGTCGAAGAAAGGAATTCCCCACTAGAGTCTCCAAAAAGAATGCGGCTGTGTTGGTGACTTGATTTTTAGCTCAGTGAGACCACTTCATACTTCTGGACTCCAGAACTGCAAGATAATAAATTTGTGTTGTTTTTTGCCATGAAATTTGTGGTGATAAAGTAGCAATAGGAAACTAATTATATATATTTTTATTTACATACATTTCCTTGTTTTGCAAATAGCTTTTATGCTAATAAAAGTGCTACTTTGTATTTCTTTACAATAAAAAATTCTACTTTTGAATTTTCTCTCTCTCTTTTCTCTTAGAACTGTGACCTGAAAAGATTAATCATATCATCATGTCAAGATTTAACATTAACATGATGTAAACCAAATTCACCCTTCTGTTACAGTTGGTTACACAGTAAGCTTCAAGAATTCATGTTCTTATAGAACATGTTCTTACAAGTCTTATAGAAGGGGGACCAGAATAGAATGATTTAATTGATTATTTCTTCTCATTAAATAGGAATACAGTTTTTCTCTAACTTTTTCATCAGTAGAGTGCTTTATTTATTTATTTTTTTGCTAAACTGTGGTTCTTTCAAAAAGAACGTCATGGCATCGCTTGCAAACCTCTGGCAGAACAGCTGTAGCAACAGTGTTAAGTCTCACACTGCTGCTGTCATTCTCCAAGGGGAATGACCAAGGTGATTTAAACAGGAGCAACTATGAGACCTTTGCTGGGACCTTAATCTTCTCCTAGAAAAATAAAGATCTTGCAAGCCTTACTAAAAGATATTATCTTTTATTCATTCAAAACACCATTATTGATATCCTACTGTGAATACATATAACCATCTGCCCTGGGGACATTCACAGCTTGTGAGGAATGAGACTGTGGGACTTTGGCAAGAAGCCCATTGCATATGTTTGGGAAACATCCAAGAAGAAAGTATTAATTCTACTTTGGGAAATCTGAGTAAGATGTTGTGGTAGGGAGAAGAAAGAGTATCACAGGAATAGGGAGCTCCATTTGCCAGGTGACAGAAATGTCAATGTGCATGCTGGAGTATTTGAGTGACAGTTAGAACCTGACAAGCGATGAAACTGTTTGGGTAGAGGGATAAGGTTTCAAAGGGTCTATAATGTCATATTAAAGAGGCTGGAATTTATCCTGTTTTCAATGGAGCGCCATTATAGATATGTAATTGGAAGTGTGCACAATAATATTTATGTTTCCAAGCAACACAAAGCAGCAATTGGAGAGAAGGGATATCTAAGAGGAGATATAGAAGAGTGAACCCAATGATGAGGTGATTTTAATTGAGCTTCCAGTTCCTCTAGACCTCTGTGATTTACAAGCAGCTAAAACAGCATCTGACACATCGCAGTAGGTATTCACTAAATATGTATCAAGCATTATTGAATAAACCAATGAATACAGGCCTACATTGAAACTGGATGGATTTTTTAAAATTGTAGGAAATTATAAGTACCCCAACTAGAATGTAAGTTCTAGAAATAGAATGTAACAGGTTATATATAGATAAGTTGTTTTCTTCCTCTGAGTTATTTTAATTTTTTAAAATTTTGGATTTTCTGTAGTTTGAATATGATACGCTTTTTTTTGTTGTTGTTTGTTTCATAAAGAATTTATCCTGCTTGATATTATCTGGGATTCCTGGCTCCGATGTTTGGAATCTGATATTAATTTGAGGAAATTATCAGTCATTAGTGCTTCAAATATTTCTTCTGTTTCTTTCTCTCTTTCTTTTCTTTACACAGGTTACCTTTTTTAGTTTTCCCAAACAGTTCTTGGACATTCTGTTATTTATTTATTTATTTATTTATTTATTTATTTATTTATTTAAGTCCCTTTTCTCTTTCCATTTTCATTTTTGAAGTTTCTAGTTAGGTATCCTGGAGCTCAGGGTCATTCCTCAGTTGTGTCTTGTCTACCAATGAGCCCGTCAAAGGCATTCTTTATTTCTATTACAGTGTTTTTGATCTCTACTATTTCTTTTATTTTTCTTAAAATTTCCATTGTTCTGCTTCTATTGCCCATCTGCTCTTGAATGCTATCTACTTTATCTATTAGAGCTCTTAGCATACTAATTATAGTTGTTTTAAATTCTGGTTCTGATAATTCCGACATCCCTGGCATAGCTGGGTCTGGTTCTGTAGCTTGGTTTCTCTTTATATTGTGGGATTTGTTTTGTTTTGTTTTTTGCCTTTCAACATGGTTTGTAACTTTTTTCTTAGTAGCCAAACATTATGTACTGGGTGCAGGGAACAATAAGAAATGAGCCTTTACAAACGTGTTGGTAAGGTGTGGGGAAGGGGAAGTGGTCTATAGTCCTATGATTAGGTCTCGGTCTTTTAGTGAGCCTGTGCCTCTGAACTGTGAATTTCACAAGTGCTTCTCAGTCTACCTCCACCCTTCATAGGTGGGACAGGATGGCTGGACTAGGCTGGAGTTGAGAATTTCCCTTCTCCCATGTCAGTTAGGCACTGATAGAACCCCAATAGCTTAGACTCTGATATGGCAGTTTCTCTTGAGGGCAGCTCTTGTTAAGAAGGACAAAATGCTCTGGTGTATTTCAAAATGTTTCCTTTTCCTCCCTCTGCTATAAGCCCCAGAAAATTTTTCTCCAATATTCACTATGAGAATCTGGTTGAGCTCCTGAGGTAAAACTCACCAATGTAGGCATCTCTTATGACTGGGCCCCCTAGAGTTACTGACTCTCAGAGTTATCCGCTCTGAGCCTCTGGCAATTCATCAATTACAGTTCAGGGTTTTCAACCCCGGAAGGTTTTTGCTGGAAGTCTCTGGTCTTGTAAGCTGTGATTTTCTGTACTCACCTGTCTTCTATCCAATTTGGGGGCAGCAGTTTGTCCTGTGACCTCACTTCTCTGCATCTAACAAGAGTTGTTGATTTTTCAGTTTGTTCAGTTTTTTACTTGCTTTTTGCCCAAAGTGACAACTTCCAAGTTCCTTACTTGCTGAGCTGGAAGTTCTGAATGCTAGCTTTTTGCGGTGGTATGACATGTTAATTCTAAAACTACCAGATGTGCATTCTTGGTCTGAGAAAATAAATTACTATGAAAAATGAGAGCTACTTTTCTATCTATTGAAGGTAAGCTTAAGAGAAGGTAAAGGAGAAGGTCAGAATAAGTCCTGTGGTATTGGATTTAGAATAGTAGGTCTCAGCCGGGCGCAGTGGCTCAAGCCTGTAATCCCAGCACTTTGGGAGGCCGAGACGGGTGGATCACCAGGTCAGGAGATCGAGACCATCCTGGCTAACACGGTGAAACCCCGTCTCTACTAAAAATTACAAAAAACTAGCCGGGCGAGGTGGCAGGCGCCTGTAGTCCCAGCTACTCCGGAAGCTGAGGCAGGAGAATGGCGTGAACCCGGGAGGCGGAGCTTGCAGTGAGCCGAGATCCGGCCACTGCACTCCAGCCTGGGTGACAGAGCGAGACTCCGTCTCAAAAAAAAAAAAAAAAAAAAAAAGAATAGTAGGTCTCAGCATGAACTCAGTATGTACAGGTATATATACATACATGTATCTAGATCTAGATATATATATACATACATGTATTTAGATCTAGATATATATACATGCATATATATATCTAGATACATACAAAAAATTTGTGTATATATGCAAACATATTTATGTCTACATATGTATCTAGATCTAGATATATATACATACATATATACATATATGTATCTAGATCTAGATACATATGTAGACATAAATATGTTTGCATATATACATAAATTTTTTGTATGTATCTAGATATATATATGCAAGTATATATATATCTAGATACATATACATACACAAATTGTTTTTTATCTCTGTCCACTGACAGGTTGTAGAAGCTATACATCCTAAAATTAGTGAGCCCATCTAGCACCTAGAAGCTAGTTTCTAAATATCAATTTCTAATAAAAGGAGCCAGGCCTCCTTGGAGAAATGGCTGATTCCAATGGTGAGACAGTGCTATGAGTTGAACTCTGTCCTCCTTCAATTCATAGGTTGAAGTACAAAACCCCAGAATCTTACAATATGACCTTATTTGGAAATAGGATCATTACAGGTATATTTAGTTAAGATGAGGTCATTAAGGCAGGTCCTAATCCAAAATGACTGGTGTGTAAAGGGAGAATTCCACTCAAAGGTACAGAGACATGTGAAGAGGGGTGACAATGTGAGGAGACACAGGAAGAGGTGGCCTTCTATAAGCCAAGGAGAGAGGCCTGGAACCAATCTTTTTCTCATGGCCCTCAGAAGGAAACTACCATGCTGACACCTTGATTTTGAAGTTCTAACCTCCAAAACTGTGAGATGACACATTGCTGTTGTTTTCACCACTTGGTCTGTGGTGCCTTGTACAACAGTCATAGCAAACTAACAGATGGGGTAGCACAAGGTTAGTGTGGAGTATCTCTGATTACTGAAATCTCAAAAAATGATGTCGATGTGTAAAAAAGACATAGGGACCATCTTAAATATGAGGAAAATTTGAACAAAACACAATTAGTGATACTAAAAATTGCAACCCATCACATAAAAAAATCAATGAGTTCATACTGCCATGAAAAAATGACTAAATAAATTGAAAGGAATGTTCTTGTCTACAGGAGATTATAATTAAAAATGTAGAAAAAATGATTAGGAAATCACCTTTTGCCAATAATTACAATAAATCTTTTCAGAAAAGAATCATAAATGAACATTAAAATGAAGGGAAGATGACGTTATAGAAAATAGTATATTTACACAATCTTAAATTATCATCCTACAAGAAACATTAACTACAAGGGGAAAAATAGTAGCTTAACCATGAAGAAACCTAGAAGACGCTACCTTAATGGAGTGATCAAAATCAAGATCACCAACAATGGGACAGATTGATACAATGTGCCTCCTGATAGATTGCACCAAGAAGGATGAAACATGCAAGAATGATAAAGTGTAAAAGATTAACATTTAGGGGGCGGAGCAAGATGGCCGAATAGGAACAGCTCCAGTCTCCAACTCCCAGCGCGAGCGACACAGAAGACCGGTGATTTCTGCATTTTCAACTGAGGTACTGGGTTCATCTCACTGGGGAGTGCCGGATGATCGGTGCTGGTCAGCTGCTGCAGCCCGACCAGCAAGAGCTGAAGCAGGGCGAGGCATTGCCTCACCTGGGAAGCGCAAGGGAGAAGGGAATCCCTTTTCCTAGCCAGGGGAACTGAGACACACAACACCTGGAAAATCGGGTAACTCCCACCCCAATACTGCGCTTTAAGCAAACAGGCACACCAGGAGATCATATCCCACACCTGGCCGGGAGGGTCCCACGCCCACGGAGCCTCCCTCATTGCTAGCACAGCAGTCTGTGATCTACCGGCAAGGCAGCAGCAAGGCTGGGGGAGGGGCGCCCGCCATTGCTGAGGCTTAAGTAGGTAAACAAAGCTGCTGGGAAGCTCGAACTGTGTGGAGCTCACAGCAGCTCAAGGAAACCTGCCTGTCTCTGTAGACTCCACCTCTGGGGACAGGGCACAGTAAACAATAACAAACACAGCAGAAGCCTCTGCAGATGCAAACGACTCTGTCTGACAGCTTTGAAGAGAGCAGTGGATCTCCCAACACGGAGGTTGAGATCTGAGAAGGGACAGACTCCCTGCTCAAGTGGGTCCCTGACCCCTGAGTAGCCTAACTGGGAGACATCCCCCACTAGGGGCAGTCTGACACCCCACACCTCACAGGGTGGAGTACACCCCTGAGAGGAAGCTTCCAAAGCAAGAATCAGACAGGTACACTCGCTGTTCAGAAATATTCTATCTTCTGCAGCCTCTGCTGCTGATACCCAGGCAAACAGGGTCTGGAGTGGACGTCAAGCAATCTCCAACAGACCTACAGCTGAGGGTCCTGACTGTTAGAAGGAAAACTATCAAACAGGAAGGACACCTACACCAAAACCCCATCAGTACATCACCATCATCAAAGACCAGAGGCAGATAAAACCACAAAGTTGGGGAAAAAGCAGGGCAGAAAAGCTGGAAATTCAAAAAATAAGAGCGCATCTCCCCCGGCAAAGGAGCGCAGCTCATCGCCACAACGGATCAAAGCTGGACAGAGAATGACTTTGACGAGATGAGAGAAGAAGGCTTCAGTCCATCAAATTTCTCAGAGCTAAAGGAGGAATTACGTACCCAGCGCAAAGAAACTAAAAATCTTGAAAAAAAAGTGGAAGAATTGATGGCTAGAGTAATTAATGCAGAGAAGGTCATAAACGAAATGAAAGAGATGAAAACCATGACACGAGAAATACGTGACAAATGCACAAGCTTCAGTAACCGACTCGATCAACTGGAAGAAAGAGTATCAGCGATTGAGGATCAAATGAATGAAATGAAGCGAGAAGAGAAACCAAAAGAAAAAAGAAGAAAAAGAAATGAACAAAGCCTGCAAGAAGTATGGGATTATGTAAAAAGACCAAATCTACGTCTGATTGGGGTGCTTGAAAGTGAGGGGGAAAATGGAACCAAGTTGGAAAACACTCTTCAGGATATCATCCAGGAGAACTTCCCCAACCTAGTAGGGCAGGCCAACATTCAAATCCAGGAAATACAGAGAACGCCACAAAGATACTCCTCGAGAAGAGCAACTCCAAGACACATAATTGCCAGATTCACCAAAGTTGAAATGAAGGAAAAAATCTTAAGGGCAGCCAGAGAGAAAGGTCCGGTTACCCACAAAGGGAAGCCCATCAGACTAACAGCAGATCTCTCGGCAGAAACTCTCCAAGCCAGAAGAGAGTGGGGGCCAATATTCAACATTCTTAAAGAAAAGAATTTTAAACCCAGAATTTCATATCCAGCCAAACTAAGTTTCATAAGTGAAGGAGAAATAAAATCCTTTACAGATAAGCAAATGCTTAGAGATTTTGTCACCACTAGGCCTGCCTTACAAGAGACCCTGAAGGAAGCACTAAACATGGAAAGGAACAACCGGTACCAGCCATTGCAAAAACATGCCAAAATGTAAAGACCATCGAGGCTAGGAAGAAACTGCATCAACTAACGAGCAAAATAACCAGTTAATATCATAATGGCAGGATCAAGTTCACACATAACAATCTTAACCTTAAATGTAAATGGACTAAATGCTCCAATTAAAAGACACAGACTGGCAAACTGGATAAAGAGTCAAGACCCATCAGTCTGCTGTATTCAGGAGACCCATCTCACACGCAGAGACATACATAGGCTCAAAATAAAGGGATGGAGGAAGATTTACCAAGCAAATGGAGAACAAAAAAAAGTGGGGGTTGCAATTCTAGTCTCTGATAAAACAGACTTTAAACCATCAAAGATCAAAAGAGACAAAGAAGGCCATTACATAATGGTAAAGGGATCAATTCAACAGGAAGAGCTAACTATCCTAAATATATATGCACCCAATACAGGAGCACCCAGATTCATCAAGCAAGTCCTTAGAGACTTACAAAGAGACTTAGACTCCCATACAATAATAATGGGAGACTTCAACACTCCACTGTCAACATTAGACAGATCAACGAGACAGAAAGTTAACAAGGATATCCAGGAATTGAACTCATCTCTGCAGCAAGCAGACCTAATAGACATCTATAGAACTCTCCACCCCAAATCAACAGAATATACATTCTTCTCAGCACCACATCGTACTTACTCCAAAATCGACCACGTAATTGGAAGTAAAGCACTCCTCAGCAAATGTACAAGAACAGAAATTATAACAAACTGTCTCTCAGACCACAGTGCAATCAAACTAGAACTCAGGACTAAGAAACTCAATCAAAACCGCTCAACTACATGGAAACTGAACAACCTGCTCCTGAATGACTACTGGGTACATAACGAAATGAAGGCAGAAATAAAGATGTTCTTTGAAACCAATGAGAACAAAGATACAACATACCAGAATCTCTGGGACACATTTAAAGCAGTGTGTACAGGGAAATTTATAGCACTAAATGCCCACAAGAGAAAGCAGGAAAGATCTAAAATTGACACTCTAACATCGCAATTAAAAGAACTAGAGAAGCAAGAGCAAACACATTCAAAAGCTAGCAGAAGGCAAGAAATAACTAAGATCAGAGCAGAACTGAAGGAGATAGAGACACAAAAAACCCTCCAAAAAATCAATGAATCCAGGAGTTGGTTTTTTGAAAAGATCAACAAAATTGACAGACCACTAGCAAGACTAATAAAGAAGAAAAGAGAGAAGAATCAAATCGACGCAATTAAAAATGATAAAGGGGATATCACCACCAACCCCACAGAAATACAAACTACCATCAGAGAATACTATAAACACCTCTATGCAAATAAACTGGAAAATCTAGAAGAAATGGATAATTTCCTGGACACTTACACTCTTCCAAGACTAAACCAGGAAGAAGTTGAATCCCTGAAGAGACCAATAGCAGGCTCTGAAATTGAGGCAATAATTCATAGCCTACCAACCAAAAAAAGTC